>NC_084754.1:2642453-2864953 GCF_033978785.1 Entelurus aequoreus | reverse complement strand
AATTTTGAAACATAGTTTATCTTCAATTTCGACTCTTTAAAATTCAAAATTCAACCGAAAAAAAGGAGACAAAAACTAGCTAATTTAAATCTTTTTGAAAAAATTAAAAAAATAATTTATGGAACATCATTAGTAATTTTTCCTCATTTAGATTAATTTTAGAATTTTGATGACATGTTTTAAATAGGTTCAAATACAATCTGCACTTTGTTAGAATATATAACAAATTGGACCAAGCTATATTTCTAACAAAGACAAATCATTATTTCTTCTAGATTTTCCAGAACAAAAATTTTAAAAGAAACTCAAAAGACTTTGAAATAAGATTTAAATTTGATTCTACAGATTTTATAGATTTTCCAGAATAATTTTTTTGAATTTTAATCATAATAAGTTTGAAGAAATATTTCACAAATATTCTTCGTCAAAAAAACAGAAGCTAAAATGAAGAACTAAATTAAAATGTATTTATTATTCTTTACAATGAAAAATAAATAAATACTTGAACATTGATTTAAATTGTCAGGGAAGAAGGGGAAGGAATTTAAAAGGTAAAAAGGTATATGTGTTTAAAAATCCTAAAATCATTTTTAAGGTTGTATTTTTTCTCTAAAATTGTCTTTCTGAAAGTTATAAGAAGCAAAGTAAAAAAAATAATGAATTTATTTAAACAAGTGAAGACCAAGTCTTTAAAATATTTTCTTGGATTTTCAAATTCTATTTGAGTTTTGTCTCTCTTAGAATTAAAAGTGTCGGGCGAAGCGAGACCAGCTTGCTAGTAAATAAATAAAATTCAAACTTTGCCTCTGATGGCTGCTGGTTAGCGCCTTGCATGGCAGCTCCCGCCATCAGTGTGTGAATGTGTAAATGTGGAAATACTGTCAAAGCGCTTTGAGTACCTTGAAGGTCGAAAAGCGCTATACAAGTATAACCCATTTATCATTTATTTATAAAAAATAGATGCAGCTCACTGGTAAGTGCTGCTATTTGAGCTATTTTTAGAACAGGCCGGCGGGCTACTCATCTGGTCCTTACGGGCTACCTGGTACCCGCGGGCACCGCGTTGGTGACCCCTGCTGTACATTATATTGTGCCATTGTGAAATAATAAACACTGATTGTAGTGTTTTACTTTCTCCATTTCATCAACCCCCTTGTATTGTGTTGAAAGCCAACAAAAAAGCAACATTTAACATTACATTTCTCGCTTCCAAATGTGGGGGTTTATGACGCTAGATGACATGACCAAGCCTGCACTGTGACTGTGTGGCCATTCACTGTCCAAACAAAGACATCTTCCTGGAAACTAAGCCCGGGGCTAGGACTCGCTCTCTGTCGTCAGTTGCATCCATTAGGCACTTTATTATTTGTGGGTGTTGGCCAACATGTGGTGTGTGTTCAGACCGCTGCAGTACGTTATTTACTTCCATAGGATATAGTTTATGACAAAGCATTTTGTAAATCATTGATGGAGTCTGGCACTGGATGCAAATGACTCACTCAAACAATACTGCTCTAGTGACTCAATGATGGAGGAAGCAGAGTGACATTTTGATCCACTAGTTGCCGTTGGCGGTGCTGAGCGTGCTCAGTAGAACTGCCAGAGGACCCCGGTCCTGCTTTGGCCTACTTCTCTGAAAAACATAATGTCATGGAAACTGTCCTTAGAGCGTGTGTGTGTTTATGTGTGCTTCACAGTAGGAAGTGGCCTCAATGGAGGTGCATCTCTCTATTTATTCAACCATAGTTACATACACTATATTGCCAAAAGTATATCCAAATGATCAGAATCAGGTGTCCTAATCACTTGGCCCGGTGTATCAAATCAGGCACTTAGGCATGGAGACTGTTTCTACAAACATTTAAAGGCCTACTGAAATGATTTTTTTTTTTTAAACGGGAATAGCAGATCCATTTTATGTGTCATACTTGATCATTTCGCGATATTGCCATATTTTTGCTGAAAGGATTTAGTAGAGAAAATCTACGATAAAGTTCGCAACTTTTGCTCGCTGATAAAAAAAAAGCCTTGCCTGTACCGGAAGTAGCGTGACGTCACAGGAGCTAGTATTCCTCACAATTCCCCGTTGTTTACAATGGAGCGAGAGAGATTTGGACCGAGAAAGTGATGATTACCCCATTAATTTGAGCGAGGATGAAAGATTCGTAGATGAGGAACGTTAGAGTGAAGGACTTGAGAGGCAGTGATGGACGTATCTTTTTTCACTCTGACCGTAACTTAGATACAAGCTGGCTCATTGGATTCCACACTCTCTCCTTTTTCTATTGTAGATCACAGATTTGTATTTTAAACCACCTGGGATACTATATCCTCTTGAAAATGAGAGTCGAGAACGCGAAATAGACATTCAGTGCCTTTTATCTCCACGACAATACATCGGCGAAATGCTTTAGCTACGAGCTAACGTGATAGCATCTTGCTTTAACTGCATATAGAAACAAAAAAATAAACCCCTGACTGGAAGGATAGATAGAAAATCAACAATACTATTAAACCGTGGACATGTAAATACACGGTTAATGCTTTCCAGGCAGGCGAAGGTTAACAATGCTGTGCTAACGACGCCATTGAAGTTAACTTAGCAACCGGACTGCACAGAGCTATGCTAAAAACATTAGCTCTCCACCTACGCCAGCCAGCCCTCATTTGCTCATCAACACCCGTGCTCACCTGCGTTCCAGCGATCGGCAGAAGGACGAAGGACTTCACCCGATGCGTTTGGCGGCCCGGAGACGTAGGAAGTCAAGGTGAAGTCGGCGGCTAGCGCGGCTAGGGCTCCAACTAAGTCCTCCTGGTTGTGTTGCTGTAGTCCGCTGCTAATACACCGATCCCACCTACAACTGTCTTCTTTGCAGCCTTCATTGTTCATTAAAAAAATTGCAAAAGATGTCCAGAATACTGTGGAATTATGAAATGAAAACAGAGCTTTTTGTATAGGATTCTACGGGGTACCATAACTTCCGTTACTCTGACTTCATCACGCGCATACGTCATCATACCGCGATGTTTCAGCCGGATATTTCCCGGGAATTTTAAAATGTCACTTTATAAGTTAACCCGGCCGTATTGGCATGTGTTGCAATGTTAAGATTTCATCATTGATATATAAACTATCAGACTGCGTGGTCGGTAGTAGTGGCTTTCAGTAGGCCTTTAAGAAAGAATGGGCCGCTCTCAGTGATTTCCAGCGTAGAATTGTCATTGGATGCCACCTGTGCAACAAATCCAGTCGTGAAATTTCCACGCTCCTAAATATTCCAAAGTCAACTGTCGGCTTTATTATAAGAAAATGGAAGAGTTTGGGAACAACAGCAACTCAGCCACGAAGTGGTAGGCCACGTAAACTGACAGATAGGAGTCAGCGGAGGAATTACGGTGTGGGGTTGTTTTTCAGGAGTTGGGCTTGGCCCCTTAGTTCCAGTGAAAGGAAATTCGAATGCTCCAGGATACCAAAATATTTTGGACAATTCCATGCTCCCAACCTTGTGGGAACAGTTTGGAGCGGGCCCTTTCCTCTTCCAGCATGACTGTGCACCAGTGTACAAAGTAAGGTCCATAAAGACATGGATGACAGAGTCTGGTGTGGATGAACTTGACTGGCCTGCACAGAGTCCTGACCTGAACCCGATAGAACACATTTGGGATGAATTAGAACGGAGACTGAGAGCCAGGCCTTCTCCACCAACATCAGTGTGTGACCTCACCAATGCTTCTTGGAAGAATGGTGGAAAATTCCTATAAACACACTCCGCAACCTTGTGGACAGCCTTTCCAGAAGAGTTGAAGGTGTAATAGCTGCAACATCATATTGAACCCTATGGGTCAGGCCTGGCCCTAACCAATCTGGCGCCCTAGGCAAGATTTTAGGTGCCCCCCCCACATCGCCAGTGAAGTGCATATACTCACAAGAAACCGAATAGCTTTGTCTTTGACTTTTTTTTTTTACTTAAAGAAAGCAAATTAACATATTATATGAGAATGTTATGTTATGATTATCTTTAACCGAATCACAGCAGTGCTCAAATTAAAAAACAGCATTCCCTCTCATGTGATATTGCTTAATTAACATTAATGATGTGCACTTCAACAACTAGGCTTACAACTATACCTAATATATAAAGGGGTGGAAAAGTGACTATTACCTGCAGGGCAAACATTAGCTAACCAGAAGGCAATAACAATGTAAACAAAAAACACCTGCTTAAAAGATCTAATACAAATGTCCCTGAGGAATGTAAGGTGGGAGTACTGTAATTACCTAACGTTACATTATTATTTTCCATAACAATTTAGCCCCCTCCACAATATTAACCCGACGTTAAAACAGAACTAGCTATTTATTGATTAGCAATTGCCGAATCATGTAACATTAGCTTAGTGCTAAAAGCCAGGTTACTATCACATTCTGTAACAGACAAATAATTTCATGCAGGCTAACGTTACCTACCTGCTACCCTCTGTCTTTTTCTCGTTTCTCCTCCTCTTCTTTTCTCTTTTTTCTTCCCTGGGCACCTGACAGTTTTGGCCTTTTTGACATCTTGTGTTGATTTTTTGATGTGGTAAGAGTCATGATACGGGAAGGGAGGGGGCGCACCGTGCGGGGGGGGATGGGGGGGGCGTAATGTAACAAATATTATTTCTATTAAATAGGCTTTACTTTGCATTTTAATTAACGTGGGATTATTTTTTGTATTTAGAAATAATAGTACCAACTTTATTTTTTTATCCAACATTTGTGGCACTGGCTTGGCGCCCCCTGATGGACGGCGCCCTTAGCATTTGCCTATACGGCCTATGCCACGGGCCGGCCCTGCTATGGGTTAGGAATGGGATGGCACTTCAATTTCATATGTGAGTCAAGGCAGGTGGCCAAACATTTTTGGCAATATAGTGCATTTCCCCTGTATTACACATTGTCTGTCTTCATATTTGCAGAATTTATCTTATTATCAGAGCGCCCATAATACTGGGAGGAGAAGATGCAAACATACCGTAATCATTTTGCACGTGCAATGTGATTTATCAAAACTTAATTCTTTTTGCAGCCGCTGTTTTGCGTCTATTTTTAGCGCGTCTGGAATGATACGCATAAATGGTTGTTAGGAACAAGGTTATCACTGACAATTGAGAGAAAGAAATTCCTTCTGTGTGCTTTTCAACACATTTGGACCGTCAGAAATCAAAATAGTAGACCAGGGGTCGGCAACCCAAAATGTTGAAAGAGCCATAGTGGACCAAAAATACCCCCAAAAAATCTGTCTGGAGCTGCAAAAAATTAAAAGCCTATATTATAATAATATTATAATGAAGGCAACACATGATGTAAGTGTCTATATTAGCTATATTAGCCTACTATCAAAATGACTATGTGTCGCAGGCTGAAGCAAATCTTTGTTGACAGAAATGTTGAAATGTAATATTTATTCTACACAGTTTTACAACATTAGAAAACATTAGTAAAATGGAGGCTTCTCGAAGGGTGTGGTAACACCTGGAAATTACTGGCTTTTAATGGCCAAAGGTATAGATGTGTGTGTCCAAATTAAAGGAAATGGCAGGCTGTCTTCTTCTAATGGATGTATTATTATTATTATTATTTGCTGTGGTCTGGAACAACATGGCACACACACAACTATCAGACATGCAGCCAATATTACATACAGATAATATGTCATGAGACATGCAAATATAGATTAAATACAAAGAGGACATAAGTAAAATAAATTAAATGATCTCAAATATACCTACAAATGAGGCATAATGATGCAATATGTACATACATCTAGCCTAAATAGCATGTTAGCATCGATTAGCTTGCAGTCATGCACTAACCAATTATGCCTGATTAGCACTCCAACAAGTCAGTAACATCAATAGAGCTCATTTTTGTGCACTCAAGCACAGCATAAAACATTTGGTGGACAAAATGAGACAAAGACGGAGTGGCATAAAACACGTGTAAACAAACTACGGTGAGTTAAAGGACCGAAATTAATAGGACAAAACGGCGCTCGCCAAATACTGTCATCAGTGAAACATGTTTAATATAAACCGCAGGATTTCTAATAAATCTGAAGATTTGTGTCATGTTTGTCCTCCTACAGAAACTATATTAAAACAAAAAATATATTTTTTCTATCATCTTTTCCCATTTTCATACATTTTTGAAAAAGATCCAGGAAGCCACTAGGCCGGCGCTAAAGAGCCGCGGGTTGCCGACCCCCGTATTAGACGTACACTATATTACCAAAAGTATTAGGCCCCCTGCCTTGACTCACATAATAACTTGAAGTGCCATCCCATGGAATTGTTCAAAACGTTTTGGTATCCTGGAGCATCCAAAGTTCCTTCCACTGGAACTAAGGGGCCAAGCCCAACTCCTGAAAAACAACCCCACACCATAATTCCTCCTCCACCAAATTTCACACTCGGCACAATGCAGTCCGAAATGTAGCGTTCTCCTGGCAACCTCCAAACCCAGACTGGTCCATCAGATTGCCAGATGGAAAAACGTGACTCATCATTCCAGATAAGGCGTCTCCACTGCTCTAGAGTCCAGTGGCGACGTGCTTTACACCACTGCATCCCACGCTTTGCATTGGACTTGGTGATGTATGGCTTAGATGCAGCTGCACGGCCATGGAAACCCAATCCATGAAGCTCTCTGCGTACTGTGCGTGGGCTAATTGGAAGGGCACATGAAGTTTGGAGCTGTGTAGCAACTGACTGTGCAGCAAGTCTTTGCACTATGCGCTTCAGCATCCGCTGACCTCTCTGTCAGTTTACCTGGCCTACCACTTGGTGGCTGACTTGCTGTTGTTCCCAAACTCTTCACTTTTCTTATAATAAAGTTGACTTTGGAATATTTAGGAGCGAGGAAATTTCACGACTGGATTTGTTGCACAGGTGGCATCCTATGACAGTTCCACGCTGGAAATCACTGAGAGCGGCCCATTCTTTCACAAATGTTTGTAGAAAGAGTCTCCATGCCTAAGTTCTTGATTTTATACACCGGGCCAAGTGATTTGGGCACATACTTTTGGCAAAATAGTGTATATTCTATCTTCAGCAATGACATTTTGTATTTTTATAACGGCGAGATGACTTAAAGAGCTGACTAAAACAAACTCAAATGATGTGTTTTGCTGTTTGCTGGTGTTCTTTTTTTAACAGTGTTTGTTTTTTCCTACTTAAAAACACTTAATGCGATATGCATTTTCTTTCCTTTTCTCTTATATTATATTTGTCTGCTGTATGTCAACAACATGATGAAACACCACAGGATAAAACTTATAATGCCATAAATGTGGAGGGAAATGAGTAACTCCATGCCTGTATACATGCAAAAACCTAATTTAAATAGGGCGGTCTGCACCACTTTTGTTGTTTGTTTTAAAGGCCTACTGAAACGATTTTTTTTTTATTTAAACGGGGATAGCAGATCCATTCTATGTCATACTTGATCATTTCGCGATATTGCCATATTTTTGCTGAAAGGATTTAGTAGAGAAAATCGACGATAAAGTTCGCAACTTTTGCTCGCTGATAAAAAAAAGCCTTGCCTGTAGCGGAAGTAGCGTGACGTCACAGGAGCTAGTATTCCTCACAATTCCCCGTTGTTTACAATGGAGCGAGAGATTCAGAGCGAGAAAGTGACGATTACCCCATTAATTTGAGCGAGGATGAAAGATTCGTAGATGAGGAACGTTACAGTGAAGGACTTGAGAGGCAGTGATGGACGTATCTTTTTTCGCTCTGACCGTAACTTAGGTACAAGCTGGCTCATTGGATTCCACACTCTCTCCTTTTTCTATTGTGGATCACGGATTTGTATTTTAAACCACCTGGGATACTATATCCTCTTGAAAATGAGAGTCGAGAACGCGAAATAGACATTCAGTGCCTTTTATCTCCACGACAATACATCGGCGAAATGCTTTAGCTACGAGCTAACGTGATAGCATCGTGCTTTAACTGCATATAGAAACAAAAAAATAAACCCCTGACTGGAAGGATAGATAGAAAATCAACAATACTATTAAACCGTGGACATGTAAATACACGGTTAATGCTTTCCATGCTGGCGAAGGTTAACAATGCTGTGCTAACGACGCCATTGAAGCTAACTTAGCAACTTAGCAACCGGACCGCACAGAGCTATGCTAAAAACATTAGCTCTCCACCTACGCCAGCCAGCCCTCATCAACACCCGTGCTCACCTGCGTTCCAGCGATCGGCAGAAGGACGAAGGACTTCACCCGATGCGTTTGGCGGCCCGGAGACGTAGGAAGTCAAGGTGAGGTCGGCGGCTAGCGCGTCTGCTCTCCAACAAAGTCCTCCTGGTTGTGTTGCTGTAGTCCGCTGCTAATACACCGATCCCACCTACAACTGTCTTCTTTGCAGCCTTCATTGTTCATTAAACAAATTGCAAAAGATGTCCAGAATACTGTGGAATTATGAAATGAAAACAGAGCTTTTTGTATAGGATTCTACGGGGTACCATAACTTCCGTTATACTGACTTCGTCACGCGCATACGTCATCATACCGCGACGTTTCAGCCGGATATTTCCCGGTAAATTTTAAATGTCACTTTATAAGTTAACCCGGCCGTATTGGCATGTGTTGCAATGTTAAGATTTCATCATTGATATATAAACTATCAGACTGCGTGGTCGGTAGTAGTGGCTTTCAGTAGGCCTTTAAATTCACTAACCCTAATGTAATGAACTGATATCTACATTCATAGCTTGTCTTGTTGGCCTATTGGTTCCTATTCATATGCACTTAACGATATAACTTCAATAATTGATTGTTAAAAAATTATTATTATTCGCTGACCCCCAACCAATGGCCAAAGACCACATTTTGATAATTCCTGCTTTAGCCAAAACAAAAATGAAAAACATTTTGATCTGTGAAGCTCTACTTCCTCCAGACCCCATTGGCCTTGTTAGTGGCTTGCATGAGCAGCATGACAGGCAGGTCAGTGTTGCACACGTTGACTCAACTGAAAGAAAGATGACCAACAGAAATGGGTCAACCATGAGTAAGACGGACCAAGATAGGCCAACCGCAGAAGCATGAGAAAATGACAATTACATCAGAGACCCAACGAAAGAAGCATCGTTACACATGTGTCATCTACATATCTGCACCGTGGTCCTCCATTGGTGTTTTGCTCGTGTGACATACAGCAGAAACCAGTTTAAATCCACATCCCTTGGCTTAGCTGACTCACATCAACATCAACAGTTTTCAACATAGCTAAATATAGCAAATTATTGCGGTACCTTTTGCCAAAAACATAAAAGAGAATGGGAAATAATAATGGATTATTTAACCTATAGCTTGTTGACAGTGCAAAATTTGAAAGGGTTAATTTTGTAAGTACCGTACTTTTCGGACTACAAGGCGCACTTAAAATCCTTTCATTTTTCAAAACTCGACAGTGCGCCTTATAACCCGGTACGGAACAATTTTGGTTGTGCTTACCGACCTCGAAGCTATTTTATTTGGTACATGGTGTAATGATAAGTGTGACCAGCAGATGGCAGTCACACATAAGAGTTATGTGTAGACTGCAATATGACTCAAGTAAACGACACCAAAATTGTATATGTACCATTGAAAATATAGAACATTACACACGGCGCTCAAAAATATATAAAAATGTTTTAGTACGACTTTAGTAAGCTATGAAGCTGCACTGCTTGATGGATTGTACTGTGCTTCAACATACCGTATTTCCTTGAATTGCCGCCGGGTATATATTATCCGCATGCCTCGTTTTACCCCCAGTTCAAACTGGTTTCGCAAAATAATTAGCGCATGCTTAGGATTAGCGCGTGCTTAGAATTACTGCAGGGTCAAACTTGTTTAGCAAAATAATTAGCGCAAGTTTCGTTTTACCGCCGGGTCAAACTCGTTTCGCAAAATAATTAGCGCATGCTTAGAATTACTGCCGGGTCAAACTTGTTTAGCAAAATAATTAGCGCATGTCTCGTTTTATCGCCGGGTCAAACTCGTTTCGCAGAATAAATAGCATATGCCTCGTTTTACCGCCGGGTCAAACTCGTTTCGCAGAATAAATAGCATATGCCTCGTTTTACCGCCGGGTCAAACTCGTTTCGCAGAATAAATAGCATATGCCTCGTTTTACCGCAGGGTCAAACTCGTCACGTCACGAGTGACACTTCACCTTTCAAGGCATCATTTTCCAAAATGGAGGAGGCTAATTTCAATAATTTAAAATCGCATAAAGGGAAGAAGATAAAGAGCTATTCAGTAGGATTTAAGGTCCAAGCTATTGAATATGCTAAAAAGAACAGTAAAAATGTTTTATTAATATAGCTGTGTGTGTCAAATATGAGTCATTAAATGACTCCCGCCTCATGGGGGTAGAGGGCGCTATAGTGATCCCAGCGATCATTCTTGCGACTACTCGGCTGCAGAACAAGTGACAACAACAGTTTTCTAAACTGGACTTTCAATCGAAGCAAGAGGTAATAATTAAAGGAAGATCTCCATCGAGACGGAGAGACTTTTAAAACTGAAGAAAGATAAAGAAGACTTCTATAAACAAGTTATTGATGCTTTTGTTCAGAAGGAGATGCGCATGGACTTCATTTATAAGTAAAGACCATAATAAAGTTTTTCAAATTAAATGTGCTTTTCATGATGGTATCCTTACATCACACTCAAATTTATAAGCGCAGGCCTAAATTTACCGCATGCCTTTGGTAAGCGCCGGACTGAGAAGAGGTTTTAAATTAATTACCGCCCCGGCGCTAATTCAAGGAAATACAGTAGGAGTATTATTATGGTGTGTGTATAAGGTAAGACATTATCTGGCGTTTTGTTTCGCGAAATTATGTAAAAGCAACTTTTTCTTACCTTCTGGCACCTGCTGATCTGTATTTAGGATCTGCATAAGTCCTGAAAATTTGCGCGCCGTAGTCAATAAGCTTCTTCTTATTCTCTATCTCCTTGTTATATGACATTCATCCTCCGCTCTTGCCATTTCTAATATAAAGTAGTGTAAAGTTCTTACTTATATCTGTCAGTAAACTCGCCATGGAAGCGCTAAAACATACCGGTGTAGTTAATTCACCCAAGAAACTTTAGTTATTAGAGAGTTCCGGTCAGACGGTTTTTCACGGGACACATTTCCGGCGTTGTTGTTGCACTAGTGAGCCACGGATGAGAAGATGCTGCTTCGTTATTGATTGAAGTAAAGTCTGAATGTGCCTTATAATCTGGTGCGCCCTATGGTCCGGAAAATACGGTACTTACTCTTACTCAAGTAATTATTTGGATGACTACTTTTTACTTTTACTTGAGTCATATTATTGGAAAGTAACGGTACTCTTACTTGAGTACAATTTGTGGGTACTCTACCCACCTCTGGTAACCGTTACACAAGCAGCAGTACTGCATGCTGGCCTGCTTTTAGCGCAATTCATTAGAAGGTATTGTTGTTGTTTGTTTTTATTTAGTCGTTTGGATTAGTTGAACATTTCTAAAAAATGTCAAAAGATTAATTGTTAGTGGCAGCTTTACTTTAAGCTAAGGTGACTTTATAGTCAATAGCACTCACCATTAATACATGGACCACAATGGAAACAAGCCTTTTGGCTTTTTGTGCTATCCATTTGCCTTTTTAAAGCATTACATGGATTCAATTATTTAAGATGTCAATAAACTTCTCAATCAATCAATCAAACATTGAAAAATCGACAGTTAATACAGCTGATCTCACTCATGCATGATCGGTACGGGAATCGTCAGCATAATGTCACGGCCCGGGCGCGTGCCAGTCCGGCTGCAGCAAGCAGCTGCAATCAATCGCCGGCAATCAACACACCTGAAGCTGATGATGAGACCTGCCTTCATAAGCTAGCACAAGCTGCTATCCTGGGCCAGAACATAGTTTCCTGTTCAGTACAGTAAGCCGATAAATCTAGCTCTACGCATGACTTGCCCTCTCTGTGTTTTCTTCCCCCCGTCGTGTTCAATTGTCTCGTGTCTTCCTTGTCGCCTTCCAACAGCAGACCTGCGTTCCCGCGTCACGAGCCCCGTATTCCCTCTGCTTCCCACACTGCCTCTTGGATCTCGACCTCCTGCCTGGACATGGGCTTTTGACGCCTCTCTCCTCACCCCGACTTCCTGCCTGCTCACGGACCTCCAAGCCATTTTTTCCCCTCTTTGGACTTCCGCCTCCCGCTCAACACTCCCGGTAACACTCATTTAATTCCTACACATAGTCGCATACCAGACACTCTTGGGTTTAGTCACACTCCATTCCCTTGTGTATATATATATATATATATATATATATATATATATATATATATATATATATATATATATATATATATATATATACATACACTACCGTTCAAAAGTTTGGGGTCACATTGAAATGTCCTTATTTTTGAAGGAAAAGCACTGTACTTTTCAATGAAGATAACTTTAAACTAGTCTTAACTTGAAAGAAATAAATTCTGATTTATTAAATTGTATAACAGTGCAAAATATTGCTCATTTGTAGTGGTCTTTCTTGAACTATTTGGAAAAAAAGATAGGTTTTTATTTATATTTATAAAGGATTTTTGAATTGTTGCTATTTTTAGAATATTAAAAAAAAATCTCACGTACCCCTTGGCATACCTTCAAGTACCCCCAGGGGTACGCATACCCCAATTTGAGAACCAATGATCTACACTACCGTTCAAAAGTTTGGGGTCACATTGAAATGTCCTTATTTTTGAAGGAAAAGCACTGTACTTTTCAATGAAGATAACTTTAAACTAGTCTTAACTTGAAAGAAATACACTCTATACATTGCTAATGTGGTAAATGACTATTCTAGCTGCAAATGTCTGCTTTTTGGTGCAATATCTACATAGGTGTATTTCCAGCAACTATCACTCCAGTGTTCTAATGGTACAATGTGTTTGCTCATTGGCTCAGAAGGCTAATTGATGATTAGAAAACCCTTGTGCAATCATGTTCACACATCTGAAAACACTTTAGCTCGTTACAGAAGCTACAAAACTGACCTTCCTTTGAGCAGATTGAGTTTCTGGAGCATCACATTTGTGGGCTCAATTAAACGCTCAAAATGGCCAGAAAAAGAGAACTTTCATCTGAAACTCGACAGTCTATTCTTGTTCTTAGAAATGAAGGCTATTCCACTAAATTGTTTGGGTGACCCCAAACTTTTGAACGGTAGTGTATAGTGTTATATAGTAAATATAGAGCTAAAATGCCATCCCTCCTGCCTGTGCCGTCTCCTTCCCCTTGTACAAACCATAACACATAAAATCCTAATCGGAACATCCATAGCACAAACATTCATCACATGCAATTACCATCAAACATTGTACTGTCTCAGCAGACCGCAGATGTCAAAACTAACTTTGTAGAAAACATACTCAAGTTTTGAGTTTGGATATACATCCAGTTCTTGAAAGAAGAGCAGTAAAGTCACCATTTGAAACTAAATTGCAATGACAGACTTGTTCTGGCACATCCTGCTTTGATACACGACCGCAGAGGCCAGTTAATCCATATTTGAAATCGGGGCAATCAATGCCACGCTACAACAAGCGCTGGGCAGTGACAGGGGAATGCACAGCTGACAAATTAAGGGCAGCTTTCAGAGCTGGCCACTGAGTAACTCAATCCAGTGCGCGAGCCACAGAGGGAGTGTGGCACGTTTATGTTGACATCTGCCGCCAGAGTCCTCGTTCACATCTCAGGCGTGAAAACAGCTTCTAGATTAGGGGTGTCAAACCTCTTTTCATCGAGGGCCACATCGCAGTTATGGCTGCCCTCATTATTCACCTCATAATATTATTGCACAACAATATATACAGTATTTTTACGTACTCCGTAAAAAACAACATCTGTAGACTGCACTGCAAAAACTGAAATCTAAGTAAGATGAAATATCTCAAATAAGGGTGATATTTGCTTATTTTCTGTCTGATAAGATCATTCTTCTCACTAAGCAGATTTTATGTTAGAGTGTTTTACTTGTTTTAAGTGTTTTGGTCCTAAATGATGTCAGTAAGATATTACAGCTTGTTGCTGAGATTTGATGAGCTACATTGAGTAAAACATGCTTGAAACTAGAATATCAAGTGTTGCAAAGCTGTGTCATCAACACTCACAAGTAGAAAACTACTTTTTTAAAGTAATCATTTCTTATTTCAAGCATGAAAAAAAAATCTTGACTTTGACACAATTGTGTCTCATAATTAAAACAGATGACGGCCAAATGGACTTTGCTGTTTTATTTTCAATGAAACAATAGAAAATACGTACTCATATAGTAGTACAGTTGGCACAGTACAGTAAACTGACAGTTAATATTTAAACATTTAACATTTCTAACAATTTTGAACAGAAATAGTTCATGCACATTCAGAAAAATTCTTCAAAATTACAATAAAAAATGTTTTGGCCGGGGGCCGGGCTGTATATATGCACACTAATTGACTGAAAGAGCACGCACTTGGCACGATGATGTCATGTTATGGATGGAAAAATGCATTTTTAGACATTATGATTTGCCTGAGCGGCTAGGAGACCCCGAGAGTAACAAGCGCTTGCCTTGTTGCCTTTCCATTAAGAACAATGAATTAGTTTTTAGTATAAGTTTGCTGGTTTCAAGAAATGTAATGCCGAGCGCATATCATTATGTCAACATAATGCCACTAGCATTTACTTCATTTAAGAATATTTTTCAACATATTGAGCAAGAAGGTCTCTTTTTTTTTTTTTTCTACCAATAAAAGTGCACTTGTTATTAGTGAGAATATACTTATTTTAAGGTATTTTTGGGTTCATTGAGGTTAGCTAATTTTGCTTGTTTCGGAAAGACAAATTTTCTCGTTCTATTGGCAGATAATTTTGCTTAGTTCAAGTAAAATACCCCTAATTTTATTATTTTTTTTCTTGTTTTTGAACACTGACTTTTTGCAGTGTGGCAGCTCAGTCAGCAGAATTTTACCGTTTCTTTACAGGATTTTTACTGTAAATGGAAAAAGGCTGCCATGTTTTTTTACGGTAAAATTCTGCCGACAGAGCAGCCAGTGTTAATCATGAACTCCATGGTGGTTGTTTTTGCTGTGTATTAATTTAAATAGAAAAAAATGGTACCACTGTTTTTTTTTTGTATGAAATTCTGCCCACTGAGCAGCCTTTTTTTATATATATTTTTTTATTTTTACCGTAAAATCGATTACAATTTGTACAATGTATAATTTAATGGCGAACTTGATTTGAAATAATTCAATCAGGTATTTATTTTCATGTTTACAAAAAAAGTTGAATGATATTATTAGGAAAAATGAAACTAATGGTTCATTATTATCAGAGATAACTACTTTCCAACCTAAATTCATTCATACATTTTTAACATTACCAACATTATTATTACATATTCATACATAAATCAAGCAGATATTAAAGTATTTATTTTTTATTTTAAGAAAAAACATGTTTAATGTATAATAATATTGTGTCCTAGGGATGCCACCCGAACGCCTCCCTATGGAGGTGTTTAGGGCACGTCCGACCGGTAGGAGGCCACGGGGAAGACCCAGGACACGTTGGGTGTACTATGTCTCCCGGCTGGCCTGGGAACGCCTCGGGATCCCCCGGGAATGGCTGGACGAAGTGGCTGGGGAGAGGAAAGTCTGGGCTTCCCTGCTTAGGCTGCTGCCCCCGCGACCCGACCTCGGATAAGCGGAAGAAGATGGATGGATGGGATATAGTGTGTGTTACATTATTAGATATTATTGAATCAAAATATATGCAATTGCATGCAATAAATGTATTTTTTCTGTCAAAATGAAAAGAAAGAATACATTTAGTAAGTACTTTATTGATGCAGATTATTTCCAGGCATATAAAATGACAAGTTTGACACCTGCGTTCTAGATAGTATAAATCAGTGGTCCCCAACCTTTTGTAACTGCGGACCAGTCAACGTTTCAATTTTTTTTCACATGGACCGGTGGGGGGGGGGAGAGGAGGGTAAATATGGTATTTTTTTTGTTTTTTGTCACAAAAAAATACAATCATGTGTGCTTATGGACTGTATCCCTGCAGACTGTATTGATCTACACCAGTGGTTCTCAACCTTTTTTCGGTGATGTACCCCCTGTGAATTTTTTTTAAATTCAAGTACCCCCTAATCAGAGCTAAGCATTTTTGGTTGAAAAAAAGAGATAAAGAAGTAAAATACAGCACTATGTCATCAGTTTCTGATTTATTAAAATGTATAACAGTGCAAAATATTGCTCATTTGTTGTGGTCTTTCTTGAACTATTTGGAAAAAAAGATAGGTTTTATTTATATTTATAAAGGATTTTTGAATTGTTGCTATTTATAGAATATTTAAAAAAAATCTCACGTACCCCTTGGCATACCTTCAAGTACCCCCAGGGGTACGCATACCCCCATTTGAGAACCAATGATCTACACTACCGTTCAAAAGTTTGGGGTCACATGTAAATGTCCTTATTTTTGAAGGAAAAGCACTGTACTTTTCAATGAAGATAACTTTAAACTAGTCTTAACTTGAAAGAAATGCACTCTATACATTGCTAATGTGGTAAATGACTATTCTAGCTGCAAATGTCTGCTTTTTGGTGCAATATCTACATAGGTGTATAGAGGCCCATTTCCAGCAACTATCACTCCAGTGTTCTAATGGTACAATGTGTTTGCTCATTGGCTCAGAAGGCTAATTGATGATTAGAAAACCCTTGTGCAATCATGTTCACACATCTGAAAACACTTTAGCTCGTTACAGAAGCTACAAAACTGACCTTCCTTTGAGCAGATTGAGTTTCTGGAGCATCACATTTGTGGGGTCAATTAAACGCTCGAAATGGCCAGAGAAAGAGAACTTTCATCTGAAACTCGACAGTCTATTCTTGTTCTTAGAAATTAAGGCTATTCCACAAAATTGTTTGGGTGACCCCAAACTTTTGAATGGTAGTGTATATTGATATATAATATAGGAATCAGAAATATTAATAACAGAAAGAAACAACCCTTTTGTGTGAATGAGTGTAAATGGGGGAGGGAGGTTTTTTGGGTTGGTGCACTAATTGTAAGTGTATCCTGTGTTTTTTATGTTGATTTAATAAAAATATACAGTATATATTATTTTTATTTTTTATTTATTTATTTATTTTTTAACTTTTTGTGCGGCCCGGTACCAATCGATCCACAGACCGGTAGTGGTTGGGGACCACTGGTATAAATCCTTTTTTGAATGTTTATTTGTGTGCTTTTTTGGCAAGTTTTACAAAGAGCTCCTTCTCCCAGGGAGATTGCTGCTGTTTCTGTAAGTGCAGATTGCTGGAAACACGCTTATTTTGGTTGAGATCAAATCATAGTGTCAGGTTTGCTCACAGCAAAGCACGCCAACTCCCAGCAGTCGGATCCATTTTTTTTCACGAGGAGGAGAGAAATGATATTGCCTCACGCAAACAAGCTATGTGAAAGACTATTGAGTTTGAATTTCATGGTTCTGTCCTTTCACAAACAGCTGAAAAGATATAGGGGGTCATAAAAGCGATTTAACAATAGGGACGTATTGATTATTAAAAAAATAGTCAGTGAATGGATGTTATATAATAGCGTGAATTTAAAAATTAATTCAATGTCTGTCGTCATTAAAAACTGTCAAAAAAATAGCTGTCAGGCAATGTTTTAAAGAGAAACTGCCCTTTTTTAAAAATAAAAAAAAATCCCTAAAAAATTGCATGAAAAATCACAACATAGGTGTGGAGTTCATCTTTTGGATGCTCACAGAGATAAACTCTCAAGAAGAAACATGCTCAAAGCTCACAAGATTTGCTGAAGTCCAGTATGATGCAGACTATATTCCAAAAGTTTGGATGAACTTGAAGGATGGGAAATGCATGCACATACTGTAGAATAAACTGAACGAAGCCACTGATATGTGTGTATGTGTATATATATATATATATATATATACATATATATACACTACCGTTCAAAAGTTTGGGGTCACCCAAACAATTTTGTGGAATAGCCTTCATTTCTAAGAACAAGAATAGACTGTCGAGTTTCAGATGAAAGTTCTCTTTCTCTGGCCATTTTGAGCGTTTAATTGACCCCACAAATGTGATGCTCCAGAAACTCAATCTGCTCAAAGGAAGGTCAGTTTTGTAGCTTCTGTAACGAGCTAAAGTGTTTTCAGATGTGTGAACATGATTGCACAAGGGTTTTCTAATCATCAATTAGCCTTCTGAGCCAATGAGCAAACACATTGTACCATTAGAACACTGGAGTGATAGTTGCTGGAAATGGGCCTCCATACACCTATGTAGATATTGCACCAAAAAGCAGACATTTGCAGCTAGAATAGTCATTTACCACATTAGCAATGTATAGAGTGTATTTCTTTCAAGTTAAGACTAGTTTAAAGTTATCTTCATTGAAAAGTACAGTGCTTTTCCTTCAAAAATAAGGACATTTCAATGTGACCCCAAACTTTTGAACGGTAGTGTATATATACATACATACATACATACATACATACATACACATATATATATATACACATACATACATACACACACACGCATACATACATATATATACTGTATATACATACATACATATATGTATACATATACATACATATGTATACATATATACATATGTATACATATATACATACATATACACACATATACATACATATGTATACATATACATATACATATACATACATACATATATACATTAGGGGTGCAACAACTAATCGATTAAAATCGATTATAAAAATAGTTGGCGATTAATTTAGTCATCGATTCGTTGGATCTATGCTATGCGCATGCGCAGAGGCAATTTTTTGAATGTTTTTTTTTTACTTTTTTGAAATTATTTTTTATAAACTTTATTTATAAACTGCAACATGTACAAACAGCTGAGAAACAATAATCTAAATAAGTATGGTGCCAGTATGCTTTTATTTTTTCTTTCAATAAAACACTGGAAAGGATAGAAATGTAGTTTGTCTCTTTTATCTGATTATTAATCGATGTAATAATCGACAGATTAATCGATTATCAAATTAATCGTTAGTTGCCGCCCTAATATACATACACATATACATACACCTAGTGTGTGTGTGACAATCATGGGTACTTTCACTTTAACTTAACATACATACGTATACATATACATACTGTACATATATACATACATACATACATATATATGTATGCTGTCACTGCCCAGTAATAAAGTAGGAAGATGTCTTCCTTTGTTGGACACCCACTAACTGTGAACACATCAAGGTGAAATCTGCCCAGCCATCCTCCCACTGCTGCCGGATGCAAGGCCTTTTATCATCTCAATGAAAAATGCACTGAGGTAGAGCTTATCTGGTCTAATGGTGGAACGAGCACAAAAAAAGGAAGGAAAGAAGTAGAGAATGATTAAGGAGAAAGTTCTGTAAGAAAGATATGATGTGGTCCATAAACTCAAGAATTAATTTGAAGGCATGCCCAAAAAATATTTATTGAACTCGCCTGCAGTCACATGCATGTTGGACTAAGATTCAACACTGCCCTCCAATGGCAAGTATGAGACATTACAAGTACTGTCTGCAAAACAATAACATGATCACCACAACAATTGATTCAAAAATAAATACAATCATGATGGGTTATATATATATTCAAATTAATGTATTCCGTCTTACAAAAAGTAAGTAAAAATGCTAATATAAATTAGACCAGTATTTCTAAAACTATGGGGGTAATGTGCATTCATTATAATTTAGCAACATACATGTTCAATTCACTTCTCCTGATTTAATGCCACAAAGTACAGAATATTTTAAAAAACTATTTGTTTCCAAACTAGGAGGACCATACACTAAAAGTATCATAACATTTTCAATGAGATTCAGTTTTCTAATTTAAAAAAATATGACGAAATTGGCCTTCTTATGGCTCATCTTGCTTTTACAGTATATGCTGCTTGGTTAAGTTTTCTGTGGGGAGAGTGCTAATGTCTAACTACCCATTATCATAACAGCGTTTGACATATAGTGTTATTTTCCATTGTGCAACACAAATCTCACAATATACAATAAACTTGATGTACTACACTGTGGCTTTAAATCAGGGGATGTCAATGTGAGTTTTGAAGCCTTTTGAGACACTTGTGATTAAGGGCTATAAAAAGTACATGTTGATTGATTGTTATACACTATAATATAGAATACAATGTTGTGATACTGCCCTCTGTTGGGGGACTTAGTAATTACATCAGTTTGGGGAAAGCACAGAAGGATTGATCTTAATGGCAAAACATGTTGACTCTATATTGAAGCGATTATCATATATTTCTGATTTATTACACCAAAATACTTACAAAGTTTGCGAGTAAATATTTATGATCAAAATAACAAATCTCACAGAGATTCCTGAAGAATATTGAGCATGTGTTCCCTTCAACAACAACACTACTCCTAACGGCATACTTTGTGAGAAACAACAGAGACTAAATTGGGACAAATGATGATCCAAAACCGTATATTTTTTAGTCTGAATATAAAGAGGATGAGCAACAAGTTGTAGAATCTGTGTGGGAACTAAACATCATGCAGCATTATTGCTAAGTGCTTAACACAAAATACAAACTACAAACATAATAAAACAATCACTTAGTGTGCAATGTCTTCTTTTACTGGGATACCGACTAATGAGATGTTTGTATATGAAGAATTCATCATAAAAACCAAAAGGTGCAGCAAAAACCATCTTTTTGTGTGTTTAACTTCTCCGTTTATGACTATACAAACTTCTACTATTTAAGTGAGAGGTCTGATTTGAAATCGAGAATTTTTTACCAACTTTTACCTACTCAGAGGCGAAGCAGCAGTAGCAGGACAACTGCCGGTTGTCAATATAGCAGCACAAGCTAGTTAGCTCTCTGTGATCACTGCTCTGTTAAAAATAGACGATCTGCGTTAGCACTTGTAAAAACAATATTGCTAATCCATCCATCCATCCATCCATTTTCTACCGCTTATCCCTAATCCTTGGTTGATATTCAGGTCACAAGATGTAAATGGAGTATTGTTGGTGGTTTTTGAAAGGTTATTTAGAGGGCTTTGTGGGCGGAATAGAGGAGCACTCGTGGACTTCATTGTTAGCTGACGTTTATTCACGATTTACAATGCCTAAAAAAAACAAGTGTTCTTGTCTTACATTAGATTGTAAATGATAAACAGCACATCTCTTTCCCATTTTTGCATATATCCCGTATGACTAATCTGCTGACTACCGTATTTTTCGGACTATAAGGCGCACTTAAAATCCTTTCATTTTCTCAAAACTCGACAGTGCGCCTTATAACCCGGTGCGCCTAATGTACGGAATAATTGTAATTGTGCTTACCGACCTCAGAGCTGTTTTATTTGGTACATGGTGAAATGATAACTGTGACCAGTAAGATGGCAGTCACACATAAGAGATACCTGTAGACTGCAATATGACTCAAGTAAACAACACCAAAATTGTATATGTTCCATTGAAAATATAGAACATTACACACGGGGTTCAAAAATCCATCAAAATGTTTTCTACGACTTTGGTAAGCTTTGAAGTCGCATCGCTTGATGGATTGTACTGCGCTTCAACATTCAGAGTATTATTATGGTGTGTGTATAAGGTAAGACATATTATCTGGCGTTTTGTTTAGCAATATTATGCAAAAGCAACTTTTCTGACCTTCTGGTACCTGCTCATGTGTACTTGGGATCTGCATAAGTCCTGAAAATTTGCGCATGTCCGCCTTTGTAGTCCGTGCCGACTCCGTAGTCAATAAGCTTCTTCTTTTTCTCATCTTCTTGTTATGGGACATTCATCCTCCGCTGTTGCCATTTCTAATATAAAGTAGTGTAAAGTTCTTACTTATATCTGTCAGTAAACTCGCCATGAAAGTGCTAAAACATACCGGTGTAGTGAGTTGACATTATTCACCCAAAGAACTCTAGTTATTCGAGAGTTCCAGTTGGACGATTTTTCACGGGACACATTTCCAGCATTTTTATTGCACTAGTGAGCCACGGATGAGGAGATTCTGCTCTGTTATTGATTTAAGTAAAGTCTGGATGTCATTAAAACAGTTAGCTCCATCTTTTGACTAGACCCGCTCATCGGCAGTGCGCCTTATAATCTGGTGTGCCCTATGGTCCAGAAAATACGGTATATGGGCAAAGTGCCGTGACGTCATTAGATCCCAAACCTACGGATATTGCCGAAGTCCTCTGGAGCGGAATATTCAAAATGGCCGTTTGAAATTGTGGCATTTAGTGGATGTTTAGACGGTATTTTCACAAACTTTGCGGATGGAAAATACAATTGGATATGGTTTGACGGCTAAAACGAAACACCATCCATCCATTTTCTACCGCTTGTCCCTTTTGGGGTCGCTGGAACCTATCTCAGCTACAATCGGGCGGAAGGCGGGGTACACCCTGGACAAGTCGCCACCTCATCGCAGGGCCAACACAGATAGACAGACAACATTCACACTCACATTCACACACTAGGGACCATTTAGTGTTGCCAATCAACCTATCCCCAGGTGCATGTCTTAGGAGGTGGGAGGAAGCCGGAATACCCGGAGGGAACCCACGCAGTCACGGGGAGAACATGCAAACTCCACACAGAAAGATCCCGAGCCCGGGATTGAACTCACGACTACTCAGGACCTTCGTATTGTGAGGCAGATGCACTAACCCCTCTTCCACCGTGCATAAAACGAAACACAATTTACTAAATAAATGGCATTTATTTTTCTATTATACTGGAACTTTAAATAGGTAGTTCTAACCTTCAGAATGCCAACTGTTTCATAAAGCTCATAGTAGAACATATTTGACAAAGAAATGGCAAGAAAAGTAGAAGCATGAGAGTGATGAATGGGAGTAAATTACGATTTAGCTTTACAACAGAGAGTGTCCAAAGAAGAGAAGACAGTACAGTAAGAATACAAATTTAAGTACCACTTGGCATGATAAGTGTGAGTGTAATTTGTGTAATATTAACACAACACGAGTTTGACTTTAAATAAAGTCCCCACCATTAGGGATAATACTCGAAACCGGTTTCCCCGGTTGTTTGATAAGAAAAGAACCGAGTCCTCGGACTCGAATCCCTTTTTGAGAACCGGTACCCGTTATCGAGACCACTATAGTAAAGGAAAAGAGTTGATTCTTTATTCGAATCCCGTCCCGACCAGAAATGCTCCGCGGGACATCACAAGAAATGACGTCACGTAGCTCAATCATTAAGCGCAGATAGCGAAAGCAGGAAAACAATGGACGGGAAAAAGCGCTCCAAGGTGTAATAAAGTTCAAAACAAAAGCTATCATCCATCGAATAACTTTACTGAGAGATTTGAGCAGACTACAAACACATGACCAACACTTTTACCACCAACCGGAAACATAGCAACCAGGCTAGCAACGCACCTCCTTTACGGCAGCTGTCGCAACCTTCTTAAAACAACCGCAGCACATACATATATATACAACATATCTCCCTTTTTTAACTTTTGTTTTTCTTTCCTTGTATACAAAACAAAATCACACTGTAGATGTGTTGTCTGTCTAATTATAAATAATGCAGACGAGGCGTGTTGGCTGACTTCTTGACGTTTACTTTCACAGCGTGGCAACATGCAACACTTTTCGGGGCTACCGTGCATGCTCGTAACTCCCGTTGCATGCTGGGTAGTGTAGTTGTTAAATTCTCTCGCTCATAACATGTTTCCCCCTATAAAGAAATAACGTTAACTCAATAAAGTGTATTTATTTTTTTAGCTTTAACTTTTCATTTTTTAGCATTGTAACCACATTTGCAAACAACTTTTCTCTTCATAGAATTTTCTTTCAATAAAGAAATAAAGTGCAAAAATGTCAAAGCATCATAACAAACAGTTATGTCAAATAGCAGCAGAAGTGCACTTTTTGGAGAGCTGTATTATTTTCAGTTTTGTGCCCAAGGGACTGATTTTATTTAACACTATATTATTATTTATACACCTATAGTGATCACAGAGACAGCTTGTTTTTGTGTTACTGTATATATTTGTTTCTCTGAAAAATCCCACTTAATATACTTTGGGTAACAACAGTCAATATTTATTTATTTTATTTTATTTTTTTAGGTGGGTAACAGTCAATATTTATTTATTTATTAGACTTTATTTTTTTATTATATAATAAAAGTGAGCTTTTGTTAAACCAAATATTGTGTGTTTTTTTCCACATACAACAACCTATCTGGACTCCATAAGAGAATCGATAAGGAATCGGTTCGATAAGAGGATTCGATAATAGGCTTGAACTCGATAATTCCTTATCAAACATCATCCCTACCCACCACAAACAAATGTTTTAGCCAAACAAAACAGAAACACTCTAAATCCGTTTAACGTTGCTCTCACAGCATCTGCCTTGTTTTCTACATGAATATTACAAACTATGGACGGATGTGCTGCCAGCGGGTTATGGCTGACTTAATGTCCCTGGAGTTCTGGTGGTTTAATCTGCCCGGGAAAAAAAAGCAAAGTACAGCAGAAAATGAGACTAATTTCTTATGGGAACACATGACTCTCTTAAAGAATAAATATGAGGAGATTTGGCTGAATGGACTTTATGTCTTTTTTTTCCCCCGGTTCTATTTAATTTACTCAATATCAAATAAAAACAATTGATACATCAAAATAAATTATACATGAAAAGGATCAGAAAGAAGTATAAATGTATAATGTCTTCCCCCTATTCACGCAAATACATTAAAGGAGCCATATGTAGGAATTGCATGTCAAGTCATCATTAAATGGCCCTGATATGTCAAACGGCATTAATAAATCATGTTATTTTCAAATATCTCTATAACTGATAACAGTACTTCAGCCCCGAAATCTTGTTATTGTTTTCATTTTGATGCCCCGCCCTTCCAAGGTTTGACCAATTAGAAAGTCTGTGAGTGTGTTGCATCCAGGTTGCCTGTTACGCACCGCCATCTTTGTCTAGCTACTGCCACTGGTAAAGTAACTAAACATGTCAGACCTTAGTAAATCTAAAAGGCCTCGTAAGGACTCTCAACTTATTCATGACAAAGCCAGGAAGAAAACAGGAATTTGTATCGGGGATGCCTTTGAAAGATGGAGACGATTGAAGGCGGAGAAGATTTATTTATCTGACGCCAAACTTGCTAATTTCCTCCTTGATAGGTAAGTAAGGCATTTTCATGTTCTTATTACTTGTAATAAATGGAAATGGACATTTGGTATGTAAACTATATTGTCCAATACAGTCTATGATCTTGTCTAACAGAGCTAGTATGTTTGTGCAACGAATGCTTAGCATGCTAGCCCGGTCAATGACACATCGACATACAGGCTAACGGGGGAAATATATGCCCGTTTGACACGTCGACATACAGGCTTTCAACTGACAGGGCAAAATATATTTTCGACAAATAAAACCTATGTGGATATGGGTAGTGTCAGTGCCTATTTCCTTCTAAATATGCTGATAGGCTGAGGAAATGAGTTCCAACATTAGCACGGCTGTCATGGCAATGTGAAACATATGGAGACAGTCAAATCACATGATTAAATAATTCCTCATTCGTGTTTGCATATTGTGGACTACATGTACCAAGTTATATGGCAATCTGAAACATTTGAAACAGTTGCCTATAGGCATACCTTGGTAAAATGTCTCCTCTTTAGTTTTGAGCGTACATTAGGCTGCTAAGCAGGCTCTATTTATGTTCACAGGTATAAACCATTGCTAGCGTTGGTTGTAGTTGGTTTTACACTTTGTTTTCTGATAGTACTGACAATAACCATTTGATTGCCATTTGTTGTGATATTGTACGCAGAAATGACATACTTCTTCCTGAAAATAGCCTAATTTCTGTGTAAAATGTGTTGGTTAGAGATGTGTTATTGACAAAACGCTTGTCTATTCAGCTATGATGGTCCCAGCACCTCAACCCCTAGTAAGAGGCAGTGGAAGTTTGAAGTTCCTTGGAGTAGCCCAGTGGATCGAGCTGGATTCGGCTACGTATTTGGCAACCTCAGTCAAGGAGAGGGGTAAGGGACTACAGAATTTTGACCGTGATTGCAGTACCATTTCTGGCCAGATTCCTACATATGGCTCCTTTAACTATTCAACTCAGAAGACCTAAAGGGGAACTGCACTTTTTTGGGAATTTTGCCTATCATTCACAATCATCATGAAAGACGTGACGACGGATGGATTTTTTTAATGCATTAAACAACAAACATAGACTTAATTTTTTACTGTGAAAATAAAACTGGTATCGTTTTTCCACTTACAGAAATGCACTGTAAAAACAACTGTAGATGTTACGGTTAAAAATTGCATGTTTTTTTTTTATTTCTGTACAAACAACAAATATGGATTTTATTGTAAAGCAAAACAAAAAAACTGGTAGCTTAGTTGCCAGAATTTTATTGTAAGAATGTCTGTCTATCTGTGTTGGCCCTGCGATGAGGTGGCGACTTGTCCAGGGTGTACCCCGTCTTCCGCTCAAATGCAGCTGAGATAGGCTCCAGCATCCCCCGCGACCCCGAAAGGGACAAGCGGTGGAAAATGGATGGATGGATGGATAAATAATAAATAAACGTAAATAAAAGTCTGCTTACAGCAGAGCTCCACTATTTCGCTCATAAAATCCAATAAATCAGATTTAAAAAGCGCCAACAATATTCCATTTTCATTTTGTGACTTAAATATTAACCAAGTATTAGTGATATTGTTATTATAAGCGCTAACAAGGACAAAATATGTATAGCGGCGACGTAATCACATCTGTGTGTCCTTATGTTTACATCATGGAGTGGTCTACTGTTTCCTCGCTTACCTGGACCCTGTAAGTTTATTGTAGACCATAAATCATGCATCTCACCTGGACATTAGACGTCTGAGTAGGTAATCCGACAAGTTGGTACACTTTGACAGCCAATTTAGGACCGGGAAATGGCGAAAAAAAGCACTTGTTCTCCACCCCGCCCTCCCACCTCGTTTCTCCGCGAGGATTAAGAGAATATAAGAGAATATATGAACGTCCCAGCAATCGGCATCCTTATGACAGCAGACCTTGTACAGTAAATGATGTTCTATTATGTTTGTTGGCTCTCATAATGTCTGCAGTGAGCAGGAATCAGGGATCAAGAAAAAACACCTTGTGATGCCTTTTTTTTAATTAATGCTTAAAATGTTCAAAATATATAAATATTTAATGTTATTGTAAATGTGCCTGTTACCACATTACATGTATACTTACTAAGGGTGTAACGGTAGATAAAAATTTCGGTTCGGTACGTATCTCGGTTTAGAGGTCACGGTTCGGTTAATTTTCGGTACAGTAAGAAAACAACAAAATACACATTTTCTGGTTATTTATTTACCAAAATTTGTAAACAATGGCTTTATCCTTTTAACATTGCTTTAAAATAGCTGTGTGTGTGATGGATGTGAGCCACCACTAGGCTGATCAGTGCAACAGCAGGCAGTCATGAATGCTAAGCATAACAATAACATACATATACACACAGGGTCCATTGCCAGGGTTAATGCGGTCAATATATATAAAATAAAAACTAAATAAGATAAGGCTCAGAATTGGTTTCTTAACAAAACCTTTCTACATATAAAGTGCAACATTAAACTGCTTCAAGTTGTTGCTCAGATTAAATAAAATGACACAATTTTCTTCTACATACAAAAAGTGCAAGATTAAACAGTTTCAAGTCAAATCAGCCTCAGATTAACTTTTCTTCCCCCCCCAGCCTTTAAACCTGGTGACTTTCACTCAATTGTCACGTTTTTTGCCAGAAAATCATTTATCCACATTGTCTGCAGAAAGAGCAGACATGTTGCAGTTAAAATGTCTCCAGCTGTGGAAAATACCCTTTCGCTGGGCACGGAGGTAGCAGGTATGGCGAGGTAGTGCCTGGCTAACTTGGCAGTAAGAGGATATATGGGCTCAGTGTTTCCCACACATTCATTTATTTGTGGCGGCCCGCCACGAAAGAATTAAGGCCGCCACAAAAACTGTTTTTTTTTGTTTGTTTTTTTGTCCTGTCCAGCTTCTCAGGCAAATCGTATAGTTGATGTAGATGCCCATATCGGCTGTTCAGATTTACTTTACAAAAGAGAAGTGTAGGATCAAGATTTTTGGAGCTCTTTGTTCAGTGGATCAGATGTTTGATGAAGCGTTGTGTCTATCTACCACCACTACTGTTTTCTGTTTATTTGTTACTGACTGTGGCAGGACACCTCTGCCTCTGTTTCACTTTATGTTGCTGGTAGATAATATGGTTGTAGTAGTAAATTATTTACTATGCACTAATTAAAGCTTTAAGAGACATTTTAGCTTTTATATTTTTATAAGATATATTCTTTGTAAGAACCACAATTAATACATATATTTCAGTGAATAACTTATTGTTCAAATCTGTATATAAATATGTACATAAAGTGTTGTAATTATATTGTAAAATGGATGGATGGATGGACGTTAAAAACAAAACTGTTATTATTAATTAGTAAGTATACATTTTTTGAGCCTTTTTAGAGAAAATCATATCATTGTAGTAAATTATGCAAATTACTCGATGATGTCATGGTGACCACGGCCATAGCCATGCCCATAGCCACGCCCCCACCGCCACAGGTATCTTTGCAGTTTATGGGAAACACTGGGGCTCATTGTTCTTCCACCATAGAAGTGTGTCAAAATCCAGTTTTTAATGCAATATGGTCTTAAATCTGCTGCTATAAAAACACCAACGGCATTTGTTATTGCTTTAGCCCTGCCTGACTCGCCGAGGAGAGGCTGCTTGAATGCGGTGGGAGCTGTGTTTGTTCGTCTTTCTCTTCGTTGAAGCGATGTTATCCATTGTTGTATCGCACCGCGAAGCTGAAATGTTCCCAAACGGGAGATCTTAACGAGGCAGGAGGGCCTTCCAGCTCTGGCTTTTGCATGTTGTAGTAGCCCGGTCGTTGCTAGCATGTCGTGTGTTGTGCCTCAGTGTGCATTGTTTACACAACGTGCGGTGCGCTACTTAATATGTCCGTGTGGAAACTCGTTCGGTACACCTCCGAACCGAACCGAACCCCCCGTACCGAAACGGTTCAATACAAATACACGTACCGTTACACCCTTAATACTTACATCATCTATATCAGTGTTTTTCAACCTTTTTTGAGGCAAGGCTCATTTTTGTCATAAAAAAAATCCGGAGGCACACCACCAGCAGAAAACGTAAAAAAATGTAACTCCACCAGGTCGTCGTGCCTTATTTTGAGTGTGTTGGTGTCTTCCTGTGTGTAGTGATTTAGTTCTTGTCTTGCGCTGTTATTTTGGTGGCCCTTCCTGTTTTGTCGGTGTTTTCCTGTAGCAGCTATTTACCATGAATTGAACTTAAACAAGTTGAAAAACTTATTTGGGTGTTACCATTTAGTGGTCAATTGTACAGAATATGTACTGTACTGTGCAATCTACTAATAAAAGTTTCAATCAATCACTCAAAGCTTCATGTCTTCATTTGAGCACTATTCTGCGCACCTGCTTTGTGTTAGCAAGCAAGGCTATTTACGTTGTTGCTATCCTTCTTTGTGTGGACATCGTTGATTGTCATGTCACGTACGGATGTACGTGACAGAACAAGCTAGTCAGGTTACTTCTAGACCTCCACCCCAGATCCCACCTCACTCCTACCCACTTCTCTAAAGTGGGCTGGCTCAAGGTGGAGGACAGAGTTAAACAACTTGCACTGAGCCTAGTCTATAAAATCCGCTACACCTCCCTGATACCGAAGTACATGTCAAACTACTTCCTTAACGTAAATGACCGCCATAACCACAACACCAGGGGGTGCTCCACTAACCACGTTAAACCCAGATTCCGAACTAACAAAGGTCTTAACTCATTCTCTTTCTATGCCACATCAATGTGGAATACGCTCCCAACAGGTATAAAAGAAAGGGCATCTCTATCCTCCTTCAAAACCGCAATAAAAGTTCACCTCCAGGCAGCTACAACCCTAAACTAACACCCTCCCCGGATTGCTAATAATCAAATGTAAACAATCAAATGCAGATACTTTTTCTTATGCCTTCTGATCTCTCTCTCTCTCTCTCTCTCTCTCTCTCTCTCTCTCTCTCTCTCTCTCTCTCTCTCTCTCTCTCTCTCGCTCTCTCTGTCCACTACTTGCTGTCCATATCCTACCCCCCCCCCCTCCACACCCCTGATTGTAAATAATGTAAATAATTCAATGTGATTATCTTGTGTGATGACTGTATTATGATGATAGTATATATGATAGTATATATCTGTATCATGAATCAATTTAAGTGGACCCCGACTTAAACAAGTTGAAAAACGTATTCGGGTGTTACCATTTAGTGGTCAATTGTACGGAATATGTACTTCACTGTGCAACCTACTAATAAAAGTCTCAATCAATCAATCAATCAATACTTTGTGGACGCTGTAAGTTTTTGCTGTCGTCCAGCATTCTGTCTCTGTTTACTTTGTAGCCAGTTCAGTTTGACTTTCGTTTTGCATAGCCTTTTCCTTTCCTTTTGTTCATTTTGGGTTTAAGCATTACATACCTTTTTTACCTGCACACTGCCGCCCACTGTGCTCTGCATATCGGGATCACAACAAACCATCCTCGTCTCACCCGACACATTCCGACTTTTACGGAGCAATGCTGCCACCTACTGACATGGAGTATTACGTGGTTACCCTGCCGAGTTTTACACAGCACAGACACTAAGCAACGGCAGATTATAATTATTGATTTGCAAAAAATATTTTTGGGATAAATTAGGTGAAGTTGCATAATTTCCCACGGCACACCAGACAATATCACTAGTGTGCCGCGGCACAGTGGTTGAAAAACACTGATCTATATAAAACCCTAATGGAGGGGTTTGGATGTTTTTGTAGAGGCTCGATAGGCAGAATTGAACGACTCTCATAGGCTCCATTGTAAGCTGACTTTTGATCAAATTTATTGAGTATTTAGAATGCACTAAAAAAAAAATCAATCTGTCGTCATGTCTTTCCTAATGATTGTGAACGATAAGCAAAATTCCCCCCAAAAAAGTGCAGTTCCCCTTTAAGGCCATATTTTCTGTTTCATGCCATGCAAACAGTTTGAGCGCTTGCTGCACTGTAGAATAATCCTCCCTGCACATCTGCAACTTCAACTGCAGTAATAAACAGAACTACGAAAATGTCCACCATTTGTTGTTTTATCAATGCTACCCTCACATGTAAATCATGCATTCCACTTATTGCTGTTTTGTATTGTAAACCAAGCTGTGAAAAAGGCAATTAGAAGGCCAGACAGACGTGTAAGGGGATTTAAAGACAAGTATTTTACGTCTTAGAGGTGTCTTTGTAATTGCTTCTTCTTCTTGCCATTGAGCAATCTGCTTGTGTAAATATTAGCGTAGCCTCGCTGAAAGACTAGTGAGCCTCCCTCCTCTATAAATAAACAATGGAAACAAACAGGCTGAGAGGGTGACACAGCATACGATCTTAACGTGCACTTTATGTTTGTTACACACACATTTTAAGCATATTTAGCAAGTGTTTTTGGTTTGTTTCATTAATGCATGACCATAGACCAGATATCTGATTTATTGTGCAATTTAAAATAAAAGTATGCTATAGTATATTCACTGCAATATTCGTGACATGTTTAATTAAAATAAATAGGAAATGGACTTTCTAATTGAATTAATAAATCAGGGATCCCTAAACTACGGCCCGCTAGACGTCCCACGGTAAGAACATGTTTTATTTGTTTTATCCGTCTTGTCCAGCAGCTCAGGCAAATCCTATTTTGATGGAGATGCCCATGTCTGCTGTACAGATTTACTTTACAAAAGAGAAGTGTGGGATACTTCTCTTGTTGCCTTATTAAAAATGGTGTTTGACTTTATCAAATGTTTCGATATATTTAGTGTTTGGCACATCTGGACCCGAGCAGGTGAGGATAGAAAGAAGAAAACAAAGAAGACAGAGGGGAAAAAAACAACAAAACAAAAAAAAAAAGACCAAAAAAAAGTTGTCAATGTTAACGCGCGCATGCATGTCATTAATAAAAATAAAAAAAGTATTGTGTCTCTATCCATGGATAGAGATTAATCATAGTGTTTGTTTTGTTTTGACGCAATTCACAGGCAGTGATCACATCACATGCCAGTGTAGGGTTGTACGGTATACTAGTATAGTATCGTGGTTCTTATCAATCAAAAACGGTGCTATACTCTGTTTGAAAAGTACCGGTTCCCGGCATGACGGCGCATCATGACATTGCTGGTTTTGCGAGCAGAGGAGTATGTTCGGCAGCGCACAATCACAGAGTACTTACAAGCAGACACAGTGTGTAGACAGAAAAGGGAGAATGGACGCATTTTGGCTTAAAAACGACCGATAAAGGTGAAGCTATAATATTGAAACGCCCTCAGGAAGAGGTGCTTTAAGACATGGCTAGCTAGTTAGCACACACATCCAGCTGAAGTCGGCAGTGTTTTAGCTACTTCTAAATCACTAATCCTTGCCTCCATCACTACGAATAAAGTAGGTTTCTTACAAGTATCATCCCTGCAGGACGAGGAATAGCTAAAAATGCTTCACTACACACCGTAGCTCACCGGCGTCACAATGTAAACAAACGCCATGGGTGGATCTACACCTGACATCCACTGTAATGATACCAAGTACAAGAGCGTATCTAGTCGATACTACTATGATTACATCGATATTGTTTAGCATCACAACATCATTTTTTGTTTTTTAAAAATTCATAGTGTGTTTATAAACTCAGGAAATATGTCCCTGGACACATGAGGACTTTAAATATGACCAATGTATGATCCTGTAACTACTTGGTATCGGATCGATACCTAAATGTGTGGTATCATCCAAAACTAATGTGAAGTATCACACAACAGAAGAATAAGTGATCATTACATTTTAACAGAAGTGTAGATAGAACATGTTGGAACGGAAAACAACCAGATATTAACAGTAAATGAACAAGTGGATTAATAATCAGTTTTTACAGCTTGTCCCTCATAATTTTGACAAAATAGAATGAGAAATGACACAATATGTTACTGTATATGCCAGCAGACAAATTAGAAGAAAAGATCATCAGGACTCCTCTTCCTCCTATGCAGGAGATCGCAAAAAGCCGCTGCCTGACCAGGGCTCAGAAAATCTGCAGAGACTCCTCCCACACCCACCAAGGACTGTTTTCACTGCTGGACTCTAGAAAGAGGTTCCGCAGCCTCCATAGCAGAACCTCCAGGTTCTGTAACAGCTTCTTCCCTCAGGCCGTAAGACTCTTGAACGCTTCATAATAATCGCCTCAATTCCCCTCAAAAATGGATTAACTGGCTGGAATATATAGACAATATAACATACATCCATAAACGTGGATGCATATGCAAAAGTGCAATATATTTATCTGTACAGTAATCTATTTATTTATATATGCCCCTTATTGCTCTTTTATCCTGCACTACAACGAGCTAATGCAACAAAATTTTGTTCTGATCTGTACTGTAAAGTTCAAATTTGAATGACAGTATAAAGGATGTCTAAGTCTAAGTCTAAAAAGCCTTTGTTTGTTTACTTACTACTAAAAGACAAGTTGTCTAATATGTTCACTATTTTATTTAAGGACAAAATTGTTCTTCGATTGCAAGAAGAAACATATGTTTAATGTACCCATTTTTCTGTTAAAATAAAGCAAATAATGCCATTTTTGTGGTCCCCCTTATTTAGAAAAGTACTGAAAAGTATCGAAAAGTACCAAAATGCATTTTGGTAAAATATTGTTATCGGGACAACCCTAAGCCAGTGTGATGATAGTTAGAGCGATTTGATCTGTGTCCTTCAAAACAAACTCAGACGTAACTTCAGATAAAACTGAGGTAATTAGTTAGTTTTGCAATGACAAACTTTCTTATAATCGGATGAGCCGGTTTAAAACGGCATCTTAAAGAGAAACATGAACGTATGGATGGGGTCGCTAGTATGAATGCTACATGGACAGCAAACAACGGACAACAAACTAAGCTTGTCATGAGGGCAGTTCTCCTGCCTTTTTCCCTCTTGTTTTCCTACTCCCCTCCCCTCTTGTGTCTGTAAGTCTCCTACCCTGTCATTAGTTCCAGGTGTGCTGCTGGTCATCCAAGCCCACCTGTTGCTAATCAACCACCTGACTTAAACCCTGGATCTCCTCTCAGCCGGTGCCAGTTCGTCCGTTGCCAGCGGTAGAATCTTGTCTGAGCTCACTTACTTTGTCTTTTGCCCTGAACCTTTTGTAATCCTGTTCTTTGTATTTCCTCAGGTGGAGGACAGACTTTCGACCCGGTTTTCCTGGAGCTGATCTTTTGTTACAATTGACCTATTTTCTCTAGTGACTTTTTGTTATTAAATAGAGATTTTTACGGATCTGCATTTGGATTCTCACCTATTTTGAGACCACAACAATGCTGGCGGCAGTTTACCTGCGTTCACCACAGATAAGTTTAAACATGCATTTTCTAAATGGACAGCCACAACATGCAGTGTTGAGCGGAGACCCTCGCAGGCTTGTATTTACTAGTAGCGCCAGCAGAGGTCTTACAGTGAGTGGGACTCCTCTCGTCTGAGGACGGTAGCCTAAACGTTGATTTGTAAATCGGCACACAAGGGTGGGAATAATTCTCTCATCTTTGCAGAAGCACTTCACATTGACGTCTTGACATCCAGGGAGTCTTTACAGCCACTAAAGATATCACTGACACCTGATGATTAAACTGATGGATTGATAACAGCTATGAAGCCCCTGACAGCTCACTGCTGACTTCCTGCATCTCTCTCAAGCACACGCCCCTGTGGGTGAAACAGAGCAGGCAGCACTGGGTGATATAAGAGCGGGCTGATTTCATTTCAGTATCGTAAATGAATCGTATGCTGGTTTTAAACTCCGTAGCAATAAGCTTGAGGACTGATGTGATGGATGGGCTCTGGTATAGCTCGAGTTGTTAAACTGCAGATTTGCAATATGTTTTCATCCCATCCATTCATCCATTTTCTACCGCTTATCCCTTTCGGGGTCGCGGGGGGTGCTGGAGTCTATCCCAGAAGAGATAATTAGTTCACATGGTGAGAAAGGTTAGCTCACACCATACTGTTTAAAAAAAAGTCTATGTCATGTTTACAGCAAAATGCCACCCAGATTTCTGCAAATATGTTTTATTGAATTTTTATTGATACAATGTAATGTGCAAAGCCTGTATGACAGTGTATATGTACTGTTCCGTCAAAAAAAAATCAACATAGTCATTACTTCAAAACTGCTGTAAAATATGAAAATGTCCAAATTTGTAACAAAGTGAGTATTTTGTGATTCTACCATTATTTTGCATCACTATCTCAACTCTCCGCACAAGTAGCTTCTGGATTAATCTTCACTTTGCTAGTGTGGTCCCATTCAAATGTATCATTAAATATTTAATATTAATAACAATAATAAATAGGGCTGTCAAAGTGCAAAAGTGAGAGGAGACTCTGACAGGTGTGCTCGCTGGCTAATTTAATTTCAAAATACACCCTGACAGTAACAAAACTCTTATCAAGTTTTGAACAAATAAATCAGTTTTGGTGGCCAAGTATGTTTAACACATTGTGCGCATTCAAGTAAATCATTTTTTTAAATGTTGCTGTATGACATTCTACATTAGTCTCAGAAATATTAGCGAGTCTGTTTTAAAGTTAATTTAAATTATTAAGAATTTACTGTGATTAATTGGTATAAATCAAAATACGAAAGTGTGATTAATCTGAATAAAAAGTACAATCGTTTGACTGCAGTAATAGTAATACAGTCTCTTTATAAAGCACTTGTTATGACTCTAAACAAGAAGCCACAAAGGATCAAAACAATTAAACAATTAACTTTAATCGTAATAAGGAAGCAAGGAAGTGAGACCGGTGCATTCACAGAGTTGTTTGGGTAAGGAGTTCCAGAGGGTGGGGGCAGTGATGGAAAAGCCTCTGTCACCCCAGGTTTGGAGCTTGGTCCTACAGGGCAGGGACAGGAAGTTTGCGTTTGAGGAACAGAGGCTGAAGAGGGCGAGGTCTGTAATATAGGAGGTGGCCAGATTATGGAGGGCTTTGAAGGTGATGACGAGGATTTTAAAGTGAATCCACTAAGGGATGGAGATCCAGTGGAGGTTCTGAAGGACAGGGCTAATGTGGTCATGGGAAGGGGGTACGGGTAGGGAGGCAAGCGGCAGAGTTTTGAATGTATTGGAGTTCACGAGTGTTTTGGAAGGAGAGTCAAAAAGAATGCTATTGCAATATTGGGTTCTTGATTCGATTAAGACATGAAAAAGGATTTCAACAGCAGCAAATGAGAGGGATGGATGAATTCTGGAGATATTTTTTAGAAGAAAAAATGCGGTCCAGGTTATTTGTTTACTGTGCGGATCAAATAAGTGATTAGAGTCAAAGGAAATGCCAAGGTTACGGATGGTATGAGATGGAGAGAGGGTAGTGTTGTCAATGTTCAGAGAATCTATAGGTGGATTTAGTTGTTTTTTGGCCCAATTATGGTTGTCTGATTTATTGCAGTTCAATTTGAGGAAGTTTTGTTGCATCCAGGTTTTGATTTATGTTAGGCAGTAGGTGATGGAGGAGTGGGAATGAGAGTTTATAGACTTGGTGGCAATATAGAGCTGTAGATCATCAGCATAGCAATGAAACTGAAGTCCATAGTGACAGAAAATGATTCCAAGAGGGAGAATGTAGAGTATAAACAAGAGAGGGGCAAGCACGGAGCCCTGTGGGTCGCCTTGTGACAGGGGATTAGTAGAGGATGAGCAGTTGTTGATGTGGATGAAGTGTTGCCTGTTTGTGAGATATGACTTAGACCAAGACAGCCCGTGTAGTCTTGAGGCAGAAGAGGGGAATGGTGTGATTGATTAAGCTGCAGTGAGGACCAGAGGTATAGATAAATTGAGGTTACCAGAATCAGAGGAGAGGGGGAGGTAATTAGCCACTTTGAGGAGAGCTGTTTCTGTGCTGTGTAGTAGGCAGAAACCAGGCTCAAAGGGTTCAAGGCTGTTGGAATGTAGATGGGCTGCGAGTTGGGTGGCTACTGCAAGCCTAAATACTTTAGACAGAAAGGGAAGATTGGAAATGGGCCGGAAGTTGGTGAGATCGTCAAGGTCAAGATCTAATTTTTTGAGATTTGGAGTAATAGCTTCCAGTTTAAAAGACGGTGGAGGTGCGCAAAGGATTATTGATTGTTGTGATCAGGGGAGAGATAACAGGGAAACAAGCTTTGATGAATGAAGAAGGGATGGAGTCCAGGGAGCATGTGGGCGTCTTGGTCTTGGAGGAGCTTGAAAATGATTTAGAAGTGATGGGGGAAAACAGTGAGAGCTGGTGAGTAGGACTGGGAAATGGTGAACTGGGTGGGGGAGCTGTGGCGGCAGAGAGAGAGAGATGTTGATACAGTCAATTTTGGACTGGAAGTATAAGAGATGTTTTGCAATAGGCGACCATAAAAGATGAGGTGGTGTTGTCAGAAGGTTTAAAGAGTTTATTGATTGAAGAGAACAAGGCTTTGGGGTTATTGGAACCAAAGTACATGAGGTGGGAGTATAGTAGCCGGACCAGGAGACATTAAGGGCATCTTTACATTGCTGAATGTAATCTTTGTAGACTTAAAGATGGATAGTGAGACTCGTCTTTTTGTGCAGTTTTTTGAGCTGACGTTTGTGTGTTCGGGAGTGTACCGGGGGGCTGTGAAAGCCAAGAGACTATTTTGTTTTTTGTGGGAGCCAGCTCATCAAGACAGGGGGAGAATATGTGGTTATAATTGGTGACAAGGTCAGATAGGTCTTTCGGACAGTCGAAGAGTGGAGCTGGCCAGTTTGGTAGCAATGAAGGCTGAAACACCAGAGGGGAACATTTCTTTGAGATTACGGTAGGACAATATTTTTATTTTTTGGGCTGGGGATAGGGGATTTAATGTCCTAGGTGATAGCCAGGTAGTCTGATATGTGGAGGTTATGGATTACATTGTATATTGTAGGGCCTTTGCTCCAAACCAGAATACGAACATAGTTATGGGTGAGGAAACTGATATGTTGGGAAATGCCAAAACAATGTAGCAAGTCCAGGAATTTTATGCTGGTGTGCAGTTGTGGAGATTGAATCGGCCAAGGAGCAGTAAGGATGGATGGATGGTGAGATGACACAAAGCTGGGTTAGAAAATCTGTGAAATCGAGGAATGAGGGGTTTGGTTTAGGACGGCGATAAATGACAGCAGTGAATATGGGTGTGGGACCAGTCATTTTATAAACAATATTTTCAAAGGAGTATATGTAGATGTGTGTGACTGCAATTTCAACATCCCGACCATCAGGGTGAAGATTTTCAAAGAAGGCATATTTAGGTGGGGCAATGTGATTTAAAGAAAAATAGTCCAGGGGTTTGTGCCAGGTTTCAGTGAAACAGAAAAAAATCAAGGTTATTGTCAGTGATTAATTCATTCAGAATGAGAGCCTTGTTATTGACGGGGTGGGTGTTAAAGAGGGATAGCCTTGAGTGACGCTGTTTAGTGATTGGCTGAGAACAGCGAGGTAGAGGGCACAGACTGGCCCGTATCACATGGTGTTTATTGTGATGAAGTTGGAGAGTAATGTGACCAGGTGGCTCGGATGCCGTTTGGGGACGTTATATGTCAATGTCCGGCCAGAGTCTCTGCAGCGGGGTCCAAAGTCAGGAGTGTCAGTGCAGCCCGGGTGAGTTTAAGATTGAGTGTGCGGAGTGCCGAAGTGGAGTGCTGAAACAACATGCTTTGGAGAACTGGGGCAAGTGCGAGTCTGGCCTTAGTTTTGGTGTCGGAGCAGTGGAACGCGTGCACTGTCCACGCACCAGCTGTCTGTGGAGCAGTGCCAGAAACCAGCAGGAGCCCAGATAGCTCCACAGTATAGGAACTGTAACAACTGTAGGAATCCATACCTCCACTAATGTAAAATCAGCCAGCCGACGGCTGTGACGTCGTACATTAATGCAGGCTAAAAAAAGAGGTTTGTGTCCGTCGAGATAAAAAGAATGTTATGCATGTGTAAAATGTGTAACAGAATCTTGCTTTAAATGCAAATTAATCCCAATTTAATAACATGAGATAGCCCCCAGCATGGGTGTGCATGTACTGTACGCACGTAGGGCGCAGTTTACTTGCTCAAAGCCGTAAGAGCGTGATATAAAGCTTACAAAGTTAGCGCCTTCTCGGCAGCTGCGTAAAGGTTGCAAACATTCCCTCTAAGCCTTTGCCATTCATACGTATAGCTAAGACTGCATGTTTTACTATTTTTTAGGGTTGTCAAAATACTTGTTAATTTATATATTTAATTATGTCACTCAGGAATGTGCATCATAGCAAGCTACATTTCCCATCATGCGGCGGGAGCTGTCACATTCTTTCATGATTTGGTTTAGCTTGCGAGACATGGACAAGCGGTAGATAATGGATGGATGGATGGACATGGCTGGCCGTAGGACAATAAAGTATGTATTAAAAAATTAGATATTCACATTATGCAGCAAGATACAAAAGAGTAACAATGGGAGCTAACTAAATAAGGCGCAGAGTAAAAATAGTCAGCAGACAAAACCAAACTAAGCAATCTGCGATTCAGTGGCATCAAGTAGTATACCGAAATATCAAGAAATAACTAACAAATCAAACGCACAACAAACAATGAACGACCGTCTTTGTTTAAAAAACTAATTACAAAATAAGACAGCTGTACCCCATTTTGTACACACAGTCAAAGGGAACCAAAACAGGAAACATGACAAAATAAAAGCACACTACAGGAAATAATTGTAAATGTAATTTATAGAGGCAGAGAATAAACCAACTAAAAGCCCAAATGATGCAAGGTATTCAGGCAAGATGGAGCAAAATGAGCTGGCTGGGCTTATGGATGTTTTTTTTTTTTTTAAACTAGCAATGATGTAGTCAACAAGCAACAAGTGAAAGTCGTAATTGTACTATTCTTCCTGTACTGTGTTCGAAAATTAAATTACTGTATTAAAGACCTGTAACGCAAGCCTAAAGTCTTGTCCGGAGGAATTTCAGAGCAACATGCAAAAGACAAGACACATTCTAATATGGTGTGTACCAGTAATTTTACTTTTTAAGGTTATAATGAACAAAGATTATGTTAAAATATAATTGTGTCTGTAAGTACAATACAGTGAAAACTGGCATTGATCTTCAAATACGGGTATTTATCTAGAAAGAGGTTCCGCAGCCTCCGTAGCAGAACCTCCAGGTTCTGTAACAGCTTCTTCCCTCAGGCCGTAAGACTCTTGAACGCATCAAAATAATCCCCTCAATTCCCCCCCAAAATGGATTAACTCGCTGGAATATAAAGACAATATAACATACATCCATAAACGTGGATGCATAAGTAAAAGTGCAATATATTTATATGTACTATTTATTTATATCTGCACCTTATTGCTCTTTTATCCTGCACTACAACGAGCTAATGCAACAAAATGTTGTTCTTATCTGTACTGTAAAGTTCAAATTTGAATGACAATAAAAGGAAGTCTAAGTCTAAGTCTTATCTCAGGGTTTCCCACACATTCATTTATTTGTGGCGGCCCGCCACGAAAGAATTACGTCCGCCACAAATAAAAATTAAAATACATTTTTAAAAAATTGTATTTTTTTTTTTGTCCTGTCCAGCTTCTCAGGCAAATCATATAGTTGATGTAGATGCCCGTATAGGCTGTTCAGATTTACTTTACAAAAGAGAAGTGTAGGATACTTCTCTTGTTGCCTTATTTGTATTTGACCACTACTGTTTTCTGTTTATTTGTTACTGACTGTGGCAGGACACCTCTGCCTCTGTTTCACTTTATGTTGCTGGTAAATAATATGGTTGTAGTAGTAGGCTAAAGTTACATTATTTAGTATGCACTAATTAAAGGGGCAGAGCTTTAAGAGACATTTTAGCTTTTATATTTTATAAGATATATTTTTTGTAAGAACCACAATTAATAAATATATTTCAGTGAACAACTTATTGTTCAAATCTGTATATAAATATGTACATAAAGTGTTGCAATTATATTGTAAAATGGATGGATGGATGGATGGGCGTTTAAAACAAAACTGTTATTATTAATTAGTAAGTATACATTTTTTGAGCCTTTTTAGAGAAAATCATATCATTGTACTAAATTATGCAAATTACTCGATGATGTCATGGTGACCACGCCCATAGCCACGCCCCCACCGCCACAGGTATCTTGGCAGTTTATGGGAAACACTATCTGATTCAAATTTTTTATCGCGTGACAACCCAGTCACAATTGAGGTATGGCATGATTTAAATAGCCTTAAAAGAAGTGAAAATGGAATAAGTCCCAGAATAGCAATCAAACTACGAGAGGACAAATAAAGTGTAGAATGGCAAGACGAGTAGACAGAGAGAGACATAAATACTTAGCATATTATCAAGTATCCAAAGTGAAACTGGAAGATCTTTGCAGAAAGTCCTGCAAAGTAAATGGAATTTCAAAAAGCATGAAGGCATCCCAAGTTGTTGTTTTTTTTTGCTCCAGTCCATGTGCTCATGGTGATGGTGTGTGATGTATAATGTGTGTGAGTCTACTCCTATGTTCAAGCATTCTTTGAGTCACTGCGGTGATGCCACTGTGAGAAACCAAAGTACAATATCAATCACAGGGCCTATACATTATTCAGTAAGAAAGCCTGCACACAGAGTTCAAATATTTGTTCGGGCAGGGACATGGAGATCTGAGCACGGAGCGTGGGAGAAGACTATCACAGCAGTAAAGTAGCCCACAGCTGAGCAACAAACACTCCTCAGTCATTGTCTCTACATGCCTCCCTGTCACAGAGAAACAATTAAACCCCTCACCAACTCTAATTATTTATACATGCTACAGTACTGTGATTCTCAACCACATTAGTGTGTCATTCCGGATCATCAGGTGCGCTTACAAATTGTACTTAACTAGTACAAAAATAATATGTTATTTACTACAAACAAACATTGTCCATCTATTTATGCCAGCGAAATAGGGTAGTGTACTAAAAGGAAGATCAATTAAATGATATTTCACTAAATGGCAAAGGGTACTCAATTAACCTGTTGCCAATAATACACATTTTTCTTTAGGTGGTTTTTCCAATGTAAAATGTTTGCATTGTTTCAATGAAGATTGGGAAACTATGCCAGATAGTGATGTGCGATACCACGGATTTTCTTTCCGATCTGATACCGCAATGGTTCTCAAACTTTTTTCACCAAGCGCCACCTCAGAAAACACTTGGCTTTCCAAGTACCACCATAATGACTAACGTTCAAATACTGTAGCGTAGTAGGCGTAGGTATTCATTAAAGAAAAGGCAGGGGTTATATTGAACATTTTTGGCCACTGTAACATTATCAATCAATCAAGCAATCAATGTTTATTTATATAGCCCTAAATCACAAAAGTCTCAAAGGGCTGCACAAGCCACAACGACATCCTCGGCACAGAGCCCACACAAGGGACGTCGATGTGAATGACTATGAGAAACCTTGGAGAGGACCGCATATGTGGGTAACCCCCCCTCTAAGTACAGTCCCTAGTGGATCCACATAACAGTGAGAGTCTAGTCCATAGTGGGGCCAGCAGGGGACCATCCCGAGCGGAGACAGGTCAGTAGCGCAGAGACGTCCCCAACCGATGCACAGGCGTGCGGTCCACCCCGGGTCCCAACTCTGGACAGCCAGCACCTCATCTATGGTCACCGGAACCGGAATAACCCGGCGAGGGGGCAAAGGAGAAAAGAAAACAGCAGATCAACTGGTCTAAAAAAGGGGGGTCTATTTAAAGGCTAGAGTATACAAATGAGTTTTAAGATGGGACTTAAATGCTTCTACTGACGTAGCATCTCTATCTTTTACCGGGAGGGCATTCCATAGTACTGGAGCCCGAACAGAAAACGCTCTATAGCCCACAGACTTTTTTTGGGCTCTGGGAATCACTAATAAGCCGGAGTTCTTTGAAGGCAGATTTCTTGTCGGGACATATGGTACAATACAGTCAGCAAGATAGGCTGGAGCTAGACCGTGTAGTATTTTATACGTAAGTAGTAAAACCTTAAAGTCGCATCTTAAGTGCACAGGAAGCCAGTGCAGGTGAGCCAGTATAGGCGTAATATGATCAAACTTTCTTGTTCTTGTCAAAAGTCTAGCAGCCGCATTTTGTACCATCTGTAATCTTTTAATGCTAGACATTACACACAATGCACAAACATAATCAACTTTGTACTCCAAATATAGTACATATTTACAGACTTCTTTGATGTACTACTAGTGGTACTAGTGGTTGAGAAACACTGCTGGAGACTGTTTACAATTTCGGCTGGTATCGGCAATACCGATTCGATACTGATATGTTGAGCAAATATACCTAATGTGTCTGGTAAAATTCAAAAAGTACTGTATTTTAGGTGTTGCTGCTGCAACACTTGGGTCATATTTTTTGCGCTTGAGAAACTTCTCCATGACTTTATCTCTAGACCGTTTGTTCGATATTGTCATTACTGCCACAAGTGGTGATAAAGTAATGCTGCGACCCATACGGACCACTACTGAGAAACATCTTTTTTGGTGGCTCTCTAAGGGGCCTATGGTTACGAAACACTGATTTAGACAATATCTCAATGATTTAGTTACTTCATGCTGTGTTCCAGTTAATGCTATACATTATCCCAAATGAATAAAGTATCAAAAGCATCGATACTTTGATTTGAGAATCGATATTAGAGCATAAAAATCTGGTATCGGCATTATCGATATTTCGGTACCTGTTGCCATTAATACACCTTTTTCGTTTGGTGTTGTTTCCAATGTAAAATGTTTGCATTGGTTCAATGAAGATTGGGAAACTATGCCAGTTAGTGATGTGCGATACTACGGAATTTCTTTCCGATCTGATACCGCAATGGTTTTTAAACTTTTTTCACCAAGCGCCACCTCAGAAAACACTTGGCTTTCCAAGTACCACCATAATGACTAACGCTCAAATACTGTAGCGTAGTAGGCGTAGGTATTCATTAAAGAAAAGGCAGGGGTTTTATTGAACATTTTTGCCCACTGTAACATTACACACAATGCACAAACATAATCAACTTTGTACTCCAAATATAGTACATATTTACAGACTTCTTTGATGTGTGGTTGAGAAACACTGCTGGAGACTGGATAATAGTTCGGCTGGTATCGGCAATACTGATCCGATACTGATACGTTGAGCAAATATACCTAATGTGTCTGGTAAAATTCAACAAGTACTGTATTTTAGGTGTTGCTGCTGCAACACTTGGGTCATATTTTTTGCGTTTGAGAAACTTCCCCGTGACTTTATCTCTAGACCGTTTGTTTGATATTGTCATTACTGCCACAAGTGGTGATAAAGTAATGCTGCGGCCCATACGGACCACGACTGAGAAACATCTTTTTTGGTGGCTCTCTAAGGGGCCGGATTTAGACAAGATCTCAATGATTTAGTTACTTTATGCTGTGTTCCAGTTAATTATATACATTATCCCAAATAAATTAAGTATTGATACCTTGATTTGAGAATCGATATTAGAGCATAACAATCTGGTATCGGCATTATCGATATTTCGGTATCACTAATCACTAATGCCAGTGTGTATTCTTGTGTGCTGTCGAATACAGTTTGTTCCCAAAGTAAATATCTCTTCTGAGACATTCAGTTTGAAGAGCAATGATGACCTAAGAACTATTTATACATCTTAGGCAACCAAATGTACCATGTACTCAAGTCATAAGGGGCCTCTTACAAGCAAATGCACATAGAGTTGACCTCTTGCAGCTGTTAAACTCTGCCTGGAGGTTTTTTTTTATGTAATCTCTCCAAGTCCTTCGTACATTGCATTAGTTTTACATGAATAGCTTCAGCCAATGACCCATAACAAGATAGACACATCTCAGATATGTTACAAGAATTAGAGGAGAGCCACTTCAGACCCTTTTCTTCCATCCATTCAACCATCCATTTTCTACCGCTTGTCCCTTTCGGGGTCGCGTGGGGTGCTGGAGCCTATCTCAGCTGCATTTGGGCGGAAGGCGGGGTACACCCTGGACAAGTGGCCACCCTAAGACCCTTTTCTACAAAGTACAATTCAGTGTGAATAGACAATTGAATGATGCGGACTTTCTATTATGCTTCTGCCTTGGATACTTTGTATACAACAAGTAAGAAATATGCAATAGTCATTTGATACTTATTTATATTGACAAATGTGATGATTTAGACTGCAGTAATGTTCAATTAAAGACACTTAATACGTATGTCTAGCGTGTGTGCTACTGTGTGCTTAGCTGTTGTGTAGCCACGAGAGCTTTTAGTAGCTTATGATCTACCAAGTTTACCTTTTGTAAATTACTTCCCTAAAATAAAATAAAAGACCAGCCTTGTGCGCTTATTGGATGACATTTGGATGTTAACTGGCTGGCCAGCTTTGCACAAGTAAACACTGCAGGACTGCTTTTATCGAAGCTTATATCTGACATTTTAGATGAAAGACGATATAATAATATAATATAATATAACATAATAATGCTGACATAGGACTGATATCAATATTGGATCTGGACACCACTAGTTATTAGTATCAAAATGTCAGCTTCTTCTCAATACATTATTTTTAAAATCTTTTTTCTTACAATGTATTGTTGTTTTGTTTGATTTTACCGTATTTCCCGACTATAGGGTGCACCGGACTATAAAACGCACTGCCGATGAACGGGTCTACTTTCATACAAAAGGCGCACCGGATTATAAGGCGCATTAAAGGGGTCTTTTTTTTATTTTTTCCTAAATGTAAAACACTTCCTTGTGGTCTACATAACATGTAATGGTGGTTCTTTGGTCAAAATGTTGAATAGATGATGTTTTACAGATCATCTTCAAGTCGCTGACAGTCGCTTCAGGATGCGCTGTTTTGTGGGCGGTCTTATTTACGTGGCTTACCTTCGACAGCGTCTTCTCCCCGTCATCTTTGTTGTAGCGGTGTAGCGTGGAAGGACGGGAGTGGAAGAAGTGTCAAAAGATGGAGCTAACTGTTTTAATGACATTCAGACTTTACTTCAATCAATAACGTAGCAGCATCTCCTCATCCGTGGCTCACTAGTGCAACAACAACGCCGGAAATGTGTACCGTGAAAAAACGTCCGACCGGAACTCTCTAATAACTAAAGTCCCTTGGGTGAATAATGTAAACCCACTACACCGGTATGTGTTAGCGCTTTCATGGCGAGTTTACTGACAGATATAAGTAAGAACTTTACACTACTCAGTGTTTCCCATAAACTGCCAAGATACCTGTGGCGGTGGGGGCGTGGCTATGGGCGTGGTCACCATGACATCATCGAGTAATTTGCATAATTTACTACAATGATATGATTTTCTCTAAAAAGGCTCAAAAAATGTATACTTACTAATTAATAATAAAAGTTTTGTTTTAAACGTCCATCCATCCATCCATTTTACAATATAATTACAACACTTTATGTACATATTTATATACAGATTTGAACAATAAGTTATTCACTGAAATATATTTATTAGTTGTGGTTCTTACAAAAAATATATCTTATAAAATATAAAAGCTAAAATGTCTCTTAAAGCTCTGCCCCTTTAATTAGTGCATACTAAATAATTTAACTTTAGCCTACTACTACAACCATATTATTTACCAGCAACATAAAGTGAAACAGAGGCAGAGGTGTCCTGCCACAGTCAGTAACAAATAAACAGAAAACAGTAGTGGTCAAATACAAATAAGGCAACAAGAGAAGTATCCTACACTTCTCTTTTGTAAAGTAAATCTGAACAGCCTATATGGGCATCTACATCAACTATATGATTTGCCTTGAGAAGCTGGACAGGACAAAAAAAAAAAAAAAAAAAAAAGTTTTTATTTTTTTTAATTTTATTTGTGGCGGATGTAATTCTTTCGTGGCGGGCCGCCACAAATAAATGAATGTGTGGGAAACACTGCTACTTTATATTAGAAATGGCAACAGTGGAAGATGAATGTCCCATTACAAGTAGAGAAAAAGAAGAAGCTTGTCGACTACGGCACGGACTACAAAGGCGGACACGCGCACATTTTCAGGACTTATGCAGATCCCAAATACAGATCAGCAGGTACCAGAAGGTAAGCAAAGTTGCTTTTGCATAATACTGCGAAACAAAACGCCAGATATGTCTTACCTTATACACACACCATAATAATACTTGTATGTTGAAGCACAGTACAATCCATCAAGCGGTGCGACTTCATAGCTTACCAAAGTCGTACTACAACATTTTGATGAGCGCCGTGTGTAATGTTCTATATTTTCAATGGAACATATACAATTTTGGTGTTGTTTACTTGAGTCATATTGCAGTCTACACGTATCTCTTATGTGTGACTGCCATCTACTGGTCACACTTATAATTTCACCATGTAGCAAATAAAATAGCTTTGAGATCGGTAAGCACAACCAAAATTATTAGGTACAATTAAAATGAAAGGATTTTAAGTGTGCCTTATAGTCCGAATAATACAGTATTTAAAAAATATGCTACAGGCCACCACAACTGCAAATGGACCTCGGGCCGCACTTTGGACACCCTCGCTTTATACAAATGTAATGTAAATAGCCGACTTTGTAACAATTTGTTTTAGGAAGCAGTTGAGTGCTCCAAATCGCTCTGTGCACATTTTACCACAGTGTTCCGAGAGCTCACAGCTGTGAAGTGTTTGGGCAGAGTGATAGCTTCCAAAAGCTGCCTAATCAACACAGACCATCTGGAAAACAACTAGACTGTGCACTGTCCACTGGACAGAGGCAAACAGGATAGGGAAACAAGGAAGGGTTGAAAGGGGAAGTGAAAACCTGATTGGTTGTTGAGTCAAAATAGGACAGCTGGGCCCTGGTTTACCTACAGTATGTGAACCAAATCAAATCAAACGGTATTTGTACATACCTTTCATACATACAAAATGTAGTACAAAATGCTTTACAGTCATCCCTCAACGCCAAAACCCACTGTGCCCGCAACACGCACAATACAAGTCATATGTGCCTGAGCATGGAGAAACCAGGTGAGAAAACACTAAGTAAGAAGCTGCATGATGATGGGCCACGACCGCAATGACTCTGACCCGGGGCACACAGCGAGGGACCAAGGAGTCATCTCGTAGAGGAACTTATGAGACAGAGCCGCTGTAGAAACGCTGAAATAACCCTATACAACTAGAGTTCAAAACAAAATTAAATTAATTAAATTGACATCTGCTAAATAAAAGCTACTAGCTTGGATCGTTGGGACTTTAACTTTAACTTTAAACTATAAAGTATTTTCTGGACCATAGGCCGCGCCGGATTATAAAGCGCACTGCCGATGAGCGGGTCTATTTTCATACAAAAGGCGCACCGGATTATAAGGTGCATTAAAGGGGTCATATTATGATTTTTTTCTAAATTTAAAACACTATCTTGTGGTCTACATCAGTGATTTTCAACCACTGTGCCGCAGCACACTAGTGTGTCGTGAGATACAGTCTGGTGTGCCGTGGGAGATGATCTCATTTCACCTATTTGGGGTAAAAAAATATTTTTTGCAAACCAGTGATTATAGTCTACAAATGATGTGTTGTTGTTGAGCAGGGGTCACCAACGCGGTGCCCGCGGGCACCAGGTAGCCCATAAGGACCACATGAGTCGCCCGCTGGCCTGTTCTAAAAATAGCTCAAATAGCAGCACTTACCAGTGAGCTGCCTCTATTTTTTAAATTGTATTTATTTACTAGCAAGCTGGTCTCGCTTTGCCCGACATTTTTAATTCTAAGAGAGACAAAACTCAAATAGAATTTGAAAATCCAAGAAAATATTTAAAGACTTGGTCTTCACTTGTTTAAATAAATTCATTAATTTTTTTACTTGGCTTCTTATAACTTTCAGAAAGACAATTTTAGAGAAAAAATACAACTTTAAAAATGATTTTAGGATTTTTAAACACATATACCTTTTTACCTTTTAAATTCCTTCCTCTTCTTTCCTGACAATTTAAATCAATGTTCAAGTAAAAAAATTTTTTTATTATTGTAAAGAATAATACATACATTTTTTAATTTAATTCTTCATTTTAGCTTCTGTTTTGTCGACGAAGAATATTTGTGAAATATTTCTTCAAACTTATCATGATTAAAATTCAAAAAAATTATTCTGGCAAAGCTAGAAAATCTGTAGAATCAAATTTAAATCTTATTTCAAAGTCTTTTGAATTTCTTTTAAAATGTTTGTTCTGGAAAACCTAGAAGAAATAATGATTTGTCTTTGTTAGAAATATAGCTTGATCCAATTTGTTATATGTTCTAACAAAGTGCAGATTGGATTTGAACCTATTTAAAACATGTCATCAAAATTCTAAAATTAATCTTAATCAGGAAAAATGACTAATGATGTTCCATAAATTCTTTTTTTAAGTTTTTCTCTTCTTTTTTTCGGTTGAATTTTGAATTTTAAAGAGTGGAAATTGAAGATAAACTATGTTTCAAAATGTAATTGTCATTTTGTTCGTGTTTTCTTCTCTTTTAAACCGTTCAATTAAGTGTAAATATCATTAATTATTAATAATAACATAGAGTTAAAGGTAACTTGAGCGAATTGGCTATTTCTGGCAATTTATTTAAGTGTGTATCAAACTGGTAGCCCTTCGCATTAATCAGTACCCAAGAAGTAGCTCTTGGTTTCAAAAAGGTTGGTGACCCCTGTTGTTGAGTGTCGGTGCTGTCTAGAGCTCGGCAGAGTAATCGTGTAATACTCTTCCATATCAGTAGGTGGCAGCAGGTAGCTAATTGCTTTGTAGATGTCGGAAACAGCGGGAGGCAGTGTGCAGGTAAAAGGGTGTCTAATGCTTAAACCAAAAATAAACAAAAGGTGAGTGCCCCTAAGAAAAGGCATTGAAGCTAAGGGAAGGCTATGCAGAACGAAACTAAAACTGAAATGGCTACAAAGTAAACAAAAACAGAATGCTGGACGACAGCAAAGACTTACTGTGGAGCAAAGATGGCGTCCACAATGTACATCCGAACATGACATGACAATCGACAATGTCCCCACGAAGAAGGATAAAAATTAAGTAGATGCGGGAAATATCGCTTAAAGGAAGACATGAAACTGCTACAGGAGAATACCAACAAAAGAGAAAAAGCCACCAAAATTGGAGCGCAAGACAAGAACTAAAACACTACACACAGGAAAACAGCAAAAAACTCAAAATAATTCACGGCGTGATGTGACAGGTGGTGACAGTACACTTACTTTGAGACAAGAGCTACATTGATGCATGCTTGGTTATGGTTTAAATTCATATCCAACAATTGCGACAACGACTTTTTTCTGTCAACTGAGTTTCATTGTTTAATGATTTCTGCTGGTGGTGTGCGTCCGCATTTTGTCAACACAAAAAATGTGCCTTAGCTCAAAAAAGGTTGAAAATCACTAGTCTACATAACATGTAATGGTGGTTCTTTGGTCAAAATGTTGCATAGATGATGTTTTACACATCATCTTCAAGTCGCTTTCTGATCGTCGCTTCGTTTTGTGGGCGGTCTTATTTACGTGGCTTCATTTCCAACAGCGTCTTCTCCCCGTCATCTTTGTTGTAGCGGTGTAGCGTGCCAGGACGGGAGTGGAAGAAGTGTCAAAAGATGGAGCTAACTGTTTTAATGACATTCAGACTTTACTTCAATCAATAACGGAGCAGCATCTCCTCATCCATGGCTCACTAGTGCAACAACGCCGGAAATGTGTCCCGTGAAAAAACGTCCGACAGAAACTCTCTAATAACTAAAGTTCCTTGGGTGAATTATGTAAACTCACTACACCGGTAGTTTTTAGCGCTTCCATAGTGAGATATAAGTTAGAACTTTACGCTACTTTATGTTAGAAATGGCAACAGCGGAGGGTGAATGTCCCATAACAAGAAGATAGAGAAAAAAAAGAAGCTTATCGACTACGGCATCGTCACGGACTACAATGGCGGACGTGCGCAAATTTTCAGGACTGATGCAGATCTCAAATACACAGCAGGTACCAGAAGGTAAGAAAAATTGCTTTTGCAAAATATTGCGAAACAAAACGCCAGATAATATGTCTACTAATAGGTGCCATTGTGTGGTCCTTACACACACAACACCACTTGTATCTCTGACTACGGTACCGCAATGGGCCGACAATCCATCAAGCAGTGCGGCTTCAAAGTCATACAAAAACATTTTGACAGATTTTTGAGTGCCGTGTGTAATGTTCTTTATTTTCAATGGAACATTTAAAGTCTTGGTGTTGTTTACTGGTGTCATATTGTAGTCTACACGTATGTCTTATGTGTGACTACCATCTACTGGTCGCACTTATCACTTATAAAATTGTTTTATGGTCGGTAAGCACAACCAGAATTATTCGGTACATTAGGTGCACCGGGTTATAAGGCGTACTGTCGATTGTTGAGAAAATGAAAGGATTGTTAAGTGCGCCATATAGTCCGAAAAATACGGTATAAAAAAAAAAAAAAGTATATTAATCAAAAAGATAAAAAGTTAAAAAGGTTTATGGTTTAAGTTTATTTCCAACATACATACAATTCCAACATGATACATCACAATTTCCAGTTTCTCTTTTCAACATGTTCGCAAAGGAGTAGGAAGAAGCAGAGCTTATTTAATCCTACCCAATTTCCACTTCAGAGCAATTGCTAACACTTTTGTTCACTTCCTGTTCTCAATTTGTTGACAATTTACTAAAAAATAAAAAAAAATGTTGAACAAATTAACAATAGATATATAATAAATAGTGAAGTAAGTTGTATTTCATATTGATAAGATTATCAATAAATTCAAAATGCTTACTATAATTCTTCTTCTTTGTACTTACTAAACACTTTGAGTTTTAACAGTTTCTTAAACTAGATCATATTTACATACTTTGTTTAATTTATTTACTTATTCCATTCCATAAGTTTAACCCAGAGACTGATATACTAAGGCAAGGCAAGGCAACTTTATTTGTATAGCACTTTTCATACACAAGGCAGACTCAAAGTGCTTCACAGACAACAAAGTGAAATGAAAGAAAATAAAAGCAAAATTAAAATGCAGACAATAAAAATAAAAACAGTGCGGACGTTAAAAGTTAAAAGATTTAGCTGAAAGCTAAGGTGAACATAAAAGTTTTCAGTCTAGTTTTTAAAGTAGTCAGAGTTGGGGAAAGTCTGACATCTTCAGGAAGTTTATTCCAGCTATTTGTTGCATAGTGACTGAATGATGCCAAAGGTTTTATACATGCATACAAATGTTTTGAGTTACATGTTTCTCTAAAGTTGTATTTCTCCTCTTTTGTTGAGAAGAATTGTTGTACATTCTTGGGTAGCAAGTTCTAGTTTGCTGTGCGCATAATTTTGGCAGTTTGAAAATTCACTATATCGTTGAAGGTAGGTCTTGAACTTGTTTTTAAAAATCTTAACATTCCACAAATTGGGGGACGTAATATTGGAATGACGACTTCCCATGGGTTTGAGTCCGGACTTTTGGGTTAGTGTGATAAAAGCAGTTCGGAAACAAAAGAAGGCCCCAAGACCATTGAGGCATTTAAAAACCAGTAAAAAAAAAAAAAATTCAAATTGATTCTGGAACACACAGTTCCAGTCAATGCAGTGATTTTAAAACCAGTGTAAAATGAAAAGGCAGATGATTCGACCTTGGCATGAACATGCACATAAAGGTGCTTTCTACCAATGAACTGAAATAGCAGCGAGGTATGTAGGTGTTTAAAATATTTGACAGCAGAGGAGAGTCAACAAGTGCCAGAACACTGAAGCCAAACGCACACACATTTTATGATCAACTCCTGCAAACATTGATTACCGCTCCATTTTCCACCCACTAAACAAGAAAAAATGCTGTATAAAAATAGCATACAGCATTAATGTCTGGGACTTTGCAGCAAAATCACTTATTAGGATTGGCATTAATTGCAGATCAGCTTCTTTCTTGACAAATGCTCATTTCTCCCTGATGGATGTGGAAATATTAGGGTCCCTATGACTTCTGGCATTAACAGAATCACAATCAGAATCTGCCAATAAAAACAGAATCTATTGTTAGACATGGAATATCACGCAAATTGACATAATGTGACTGACATGCTGTCGTTGTTTGTCTGGGGTTAATATGTTTCTGGCAGTGGCGGGCCGTGCGTTTCTAACCTAGGCCTCCAGTGATGTCCGACTTAGTCTCTCAAAATACCGTAATTTATGTCACCACATGGACACGACTGGAGATACTGTACAGAAACACACGTACACACACTGCTGGTCTTTCAAATACCCTCAACCGTGTACAAAACGGTCTATTTTTGGCACATTTAACATTGGGGCGGTATGGCGTAATGGGTAGAGCGTCCGTGCCAGAAACCTGAGGGTTGCAGGTTCGCTCCCCGCCTCTTGACATCCAAATCGCTGCCGTTGTGTCCTTGGGCAGGACACTTCACCCGTGCCGCTCACACTGGTGAATGAATGATAGGTGGTGGTCGGAGGGGCCGTAGGCGCAAACTGGCAGCCTGGCTTCCGTCAGTCTACCCCAGGGCAGTTGTGGCTACAAATGTAGCTTACCACCACCAGGTGTGAATGAATAATGGGTTCCCACTTCTCTGTGAGCGCTTTGAGTATCTAATAATAGAAAAGCGCGATATAAAATCTAATCCATTATTATTATTCATTAAACCCGCTTCAGCAATTAAAACATATCTTACGTACTGTCAAAATTAAAATAATTGGATAAAACAAATGAAACATGAAAAAATTAAGAAATAAAATATTTGAACTCACAATTGGTAGCACCCATTCGACACCGTACAAGCCAGTGCTACCATAGTCGGTTGATTCATGTGAAAGTCGCGGGCAAACCGTTTCACCGCCGGGATAGCTTCCGGTGTCAGCCGACCTCGTCTCACAAGATGTAGTTTCTCTTAAGTATCCCTCTTGAAAATGGCCTTGCAAATATATTTCTGCCACCTAATCAACATTTTGCTCTCCTTCTTTGTGAGTACAGGTGAGTTTTCTGTGGATTTCTATGGATCGTGTGGCTCCGGTGCCAATTCCTGTTTTCACAACTTGTGATTAGATACTCACTTGGGACTCCCAAGTGAGTATCCATTCACAGCGTTAGGCTAGCTAGAAGGCCTTACTGACAACAACCTGTGATCTGATTGGCTATGGCAATTGTCTATCAACCGTATGTGTCCGTTCACTTACAATGCACAGACGCCTGCATTGTTGATTCTGAAGGCCCCAGGCAGATTTCATACAGCATGGCAACATAAGCTAGCTGCATTCTGATTGGATGCAAACTCTAACCTAAAAACAACAGCACTGGAAAGAACATAATATGACATGAAGATGATAGGAATACTTTTAGATATTTAGGGAAAGTAAATCAAAAAATACTTTTATCTTTAATTATGATCTTGATTTCTGGTTATGTTAGGCCAGCAGAGAAGGTCTTGCTGGCCCTAACGGCCCACAACTGGTTGTTTGTCTGGGGTTAATATGAATCCGGGGACCACACATTCGCCTATGAAACACTCAACTGCCCCCTCCCAAATTAAACAATATCAAAACAGCCACTTGACAATCTGCACACCTGCAACATATCTTATCTACATGTGTTGTTGTGGACACGAACACCAATGCCAGGGATTCTAGCATCTTAAACATCGTCATTGGTAAGTTATAATAACTTGACAGCTTCTAATACTTCTAATACTAAAAGATTTAAGTGTAGCCGAGTGTCTGGGGAAATAACCGCAACTACCAGTAGATGTATTCTTTGTACATAGAGAAAAGCTCATGTACAAAGAGGATTGTAGTCGTAACTTGAAAGGCACTCTTTTTTTTATTAAAACACAGCCTTGTCCAACTATCGACGTTGTCTCCACTCAAAATCATTGCTACCGTCAAGGGCACTGGAGAACAGCATCCACTTCCGGCCTTCACAATAACAGTGCTGCGTACAACATCCAGTCTGACTGTGTTAACAAAATGAAGGTTTCAGAAAAGTATCTCACGTAAGCACTTCGTTAAGCACTCATTAGTACACTTACTGTATGTTATAAAATGTTGACGCTTTGAATTCAAATACTGTTCAAAATTGTCCAAAGATGTAGTGTATCAATAAATGTAAGGTTTGTTGCATTTAATCAATGGACATTTTAGTCACACACTCTGATGGTAAAACTGTAAAAGGTAAAAAAATAAAAACGTCATTTTTAAAAAATTTAAGCGGGGAAAAAGAATCTATCACATTTCCTAGGGCCCTAAAATACCAGTAGAGCAGAGCAGGGCAAATATTTTGACTTGGGGGCCACATTGAGAGAAAAAAAGTGTCTGGGGGGCCAATGTGTATGTGTGTATGAATTATATATACACATTTAGCTGTAAAACTCTACTGTACTACTGTGTGTTTGGGTCCCTTTTTTTCAGGCACACTAATACCAAAAGTCACAATGTCCGATAGAGTTCTAAAAAAGTTATGACAGACACCTCATAAAAACCAAATGGAATTTTACAGTTTTTTTACTGAATCGGACACCCAAAATGTACATGAAAATAAAGAAAGTGGGATTTACAATATTAACTATGAACAATAAAACACTGAATATTAACAACATATGAACGTTGCTCCCCTTTTACTTCTCAGACCAGCTCCTCTATAGACATATTTTACAACAAAAATGTAACAAACAGCAAAATATGAATGCAAAGGGTAATAAACACCTACAATATGATATACTATCACTTTTATGCAGAACTTTGTTGTAAAAACCTGCTTCCGCATCTGTTTCTGACACACGTGTTTCGGGGTGGCTGCTTTGAAAACAAACCCCGCCCACTCTGGTTTGTTCCTCGTCTGAGCTGCTATGACCTACATTACCGTAATAACTCGTATAACACTCAAAAGCGCAGATTTCAAACATTGAAAAACTTTCTATAGTTCAAGACATACAGTAATTTAAAAACTGCACTGCACATCATCCCAGAACAAGCTAGTCAGATTACTTCTAGACTTCCACCCCAGATCCCACCTCACTCCTACCCACTTCTCCAAAGTGGGCTGGCTCAAGGTGGAGGACAGAGTTAAACAACTTGCACTGAGCCTAGTCTATAAAATCCGCTACACCTCCCTGATACCGAAGTACATGTCAAACTACTTCCTTAACGTAAATTACTGCCATAACCACAACACCAGGGGGAGCTCCACTAACCACGTTAAACCCAGATTCCGATCTAACAAAGGTCTTAACTCATTCTCTTTCTATGCCACATCAATGTGGAATGCGCTCCCAACAGGTATAAAAGAAAGGGCATCTCTATCCTCCTTCAAAACCGCAATAAAAGTTCACCTCCAGGCAGCTACAACCCTAAACTAACACCCTCCCCGGATTGTTAATAATCAAATGTAAACAATCAAATGCAGATACTTTTTCTTTTTCTTATGCCTTCTGATCTCTCTCTCTCTCTTTCTATGTCCACTACTTGCTGTCCATATCCTACCAAGTCAGACCTACACTGTTCCAATATCCATTTCTCTGTTCTCAATTGTTGATGACTGATGATAATCAACCAAACCTAACCCCCTAACCCCCCCGATTGTAAATAATGTAAATAATTCAATGTGATTACCTTGTGTGATGACTGTATTATGATGTTAGTATATATTTGATAGTATATATCTGTATCATGAATCAATTTAAGTGGACCCTGACTTAAACAAGTTGAAAGACTTATTCGGGTGTTACCATTTAGTGTTCAATTGTACGGAATATGTACTTCACTGTGCAACCTACTAATAAAAGTCTCAATCAATCAATCAATCATAATGACGGCGACAGTTTTGATGTTAAAGGTCTAAAAAAATTATGTAGAACGTCCGGCGGGCCGGATTGAAAATCTTAATAGGCCGCACGTGGCTCGCGGGCCGTATTTTGCCCAGAACTGCAGTAGAGTAACAGCAAGAGTACCATGACAGCAGATGTCCCTCGACTCAACCTGGCACAACATCAGCAAAGGGCAGCTCACTGCAGATTACTACAGGGATTACTCAATGCTCTCTCAGCATTAAGTACAAGATAGCACAAATCTAAGAGGCTTTGGGACCAAAGAATTACTGTAGGCTAAATGCTTCCTGTCCAAACCTAGGGGAAGATACTACTGTATATTTAAATCAACTTTTGCAAAGTGGGAGGCATGTGAATATTACTTCATACGGACTATTGCACACAGCAGTTGTGATACTATCTTCTGCCAGGTCAACATCATTCCAATTCATTCTGTTCATAAATAATTGAAGAGACTGAACACAGACTTTAGAGGCAATAAACTGTACTGTTAGGTCTTGGGTTGCTAAGTCCCCTCCGTGCCCCTGCAGATACATTTTTCTTGATGGCGGACATGTTTTTTATGCTCAAAATTTACAGAGCCCTGTTTTGTAAAGTGCATTGATCTGTAGGGGTATCAAAAAAATTAGATTTTCAGATTAATGGCGATTCTTAATCGAATAAAAAAAAAATTGTAATCTATTTTTTTCTCCCCCTAATCTGTCCTGTCCAGCCATTCAGGCAAATCATATAGTTGATGTAGATGCCCATATTGGCTGTACAGATTTACTTTACAAAAGAGAAGTGTTGAATACTTCTCTAGTTGCCTTATTTGTATTTGACTTGATTAAATGTTTGGGAAGTATTTCATGAAACAAAACCAGTTTTCTTTTAAGTATTATAAAAACTGATCACAGCTGTTTATTTTATGGAGGAATGTAGTTATTCATAGAACTACCATCCAATGTTATTAAAAAAAAAGTATAGATTTTGAATTGAGGATCGTTTCAAATCGAGAATCCATTCTGAATTGAATCATTACCCCCAAGAATTGAATCGAATCATGAGGTGCCCAAAGATTCACAGCCCTATTGGTCTGTGTCAGACATTTCGAGTCAATCCAACTAATGGGGGCAAACTTTGAGATTTAATAATAACGCTGCCATGTGGTGTATTTGTCAGAAAAATAATACTAAAGAACAACACAGTTAGGGTGCGTGTTTTGACAAATGTTCACTCTTTTGTGTGTATCCCTTATCAGTGGGGTCAAATATTCATCATAATAGGAAACTAAATAAGAGCTAACTAAAATAATGCTCATAACAAACATTATGACAATTTTATTCAAGGATTTCTGGGGACAAAATGTCCTTTATCAAGGCCAAAGGCAACTGCTGGCATCACAAAACCTCTTCTAAAGTATGTTAACACAGCAGCAAAACAGTTTGTTTTCTCACAGTGCAGGCCAGATGGCAGATAGAAGAACCTTGTCTCTTTCTCTGTGGGTATACAATTTCTCTGACTGAAAACAGTAGACACTGTCAACACAGTGACAATCTCATTGCTTTGTCTTTATTTTAGCATTGAGCATTTTGTAGTTGAAAACATGTTCTACAAATTCATGTTTGGACTGCTTAACTGAATTCTTTAACAGCAGAAATATTGTTTATGCAATAATTTCTTCACATGTTTTATCGGTACTATTTATTCAAGAGGCTCCATTTGTCATGTAAATGTACTTCAATGTTCTGAATAGATGAGTCTATTCGAAATAACAACATAGTAAAAATGATTGCTCCCGAGCGCCATTACACTGAAGGTTAACTGTGTAAATATTCTTGACTGAAGCTACAACATGTTTTGAGAAAACAGGGGATTATATCACAGTGCAATTGAAATAAATACTTGTGCTTGGTCACATAATTATTTTGGAAAGTAGATCACTCCATCAAATGAGCTAGGGAGAGCTGTAAAATGTTCAGTCAGTATTTCATTTGAGCAACTTACTAAATGTTGAAAACAATTTGTTACGCGATTTAACGATAACAAGTACTCGTAGTCACCTCTTTCCTATGACTGAGTTCTAGGTTACACAAACAACAAGGACCGAGTCCCAAAACCATGTCATAAACACGTCCTTGCTGTAAATGTTGGTGAATTTCAAGATCAACAAGGTCCAAAAGTATGGTTTCTCCTTTTAGTACTGATATACAGTATGTATACTTGGGGCTTTATGAATTCCCCTCGAACTGCACATAATTTTTCTATCGTGTTTTGGGAGGAACAAGCACAATTTAAATGTATTTGAATTATTTGAATGGGCAGGGCTGATTTGAGTGTTTGGAGCCACAAGATCAATCATGGAACAAACTGAGCTCTTAAGTTGAGAGCTCTTAATAAACTCAAACCATAACCATGTTAGTGTGTACAGTACAATTCATCCATCCATCCATTTTCTACCGATTGTCCCGCTCGAGGTTGCAGGGGGCTGGAGCCTACCCCAGCTGCGGGGTGCACCTTCAACAAGTTGCCACCTCATTGCAGGGACAACACAGATAGACAATTCATATTTTTTCATATCCCACTGAGGCCTCTGATATGTGGACATAAATCCGGTTCATGCCGCATTCATCTGACATTTACAATTCACAGACACATTCAGTTCACATTAGACGCAGGTCAAATTATTGTTTTAGTGAATGATGACATATAGAACATCAAAATTCTAAATTCTGGAGAAAAATGCATAGTACAAATGTGGAATAATGATTAAAAGTCACCGCCAGTCAATTTGTAATGTGTATCTACTATCTATAGTACAAGTTGTAAATCATTGCTGTAAAACGTGAGGAGTGTCTCCCCTGTGGGGCTCCAGAAAATTTTGGCGAAGGCGCACCACATTGAGTAAAGAAAGATAAATATTTTTCAGCAATATCGTTGTTCTTAATGTGCAATGACAATAAAAGCCTATTATAAACCGGCTAAAATACCTTTAGTTACCATTGGGGGAGATAAGTATTTTGATCCTCTGCTGACCTTTCAAGTTTCCCCCGGATCTGTTGTGGTAGACTTGTTGTAACAGAGAGAGAATACAGAAAATAAATCAGCAAAACATGACTTAATACTTGGTGGAGAAACCCTTGCTGGCAAGCACAGAAGACAGTCATTTCTTGTAGATGGTCAACAGGGTTGCAGAACTCTCAAGAGGGACCAAAGCAGAATGTTTCCACCCCCATATTTGACCGAAAGGTTGGTGCGGTCTAACTTAAATTCAGCAGTTTTTCTCTGCCTCTCCTCGATTTTTGCCTAATCTGACCATCTCTAGGTCATCCTCAGATGAGCCTTCAATCGTTGTCTCCAGTCATCCCGGTTCTCCATACATCTGGCCAGCTCGTTGGTGCTTTGTGCTCCCGCATCGTTCCTAAGTACATCCACATATGTTACAGTGGTATACCATATTCCATTCTTTCAAACCTTGTCATACAGGTGTTGATTGTCAAACTTTGTATATAGGTCTTCTTGAGCAAGAGAACCTTGTGGGCACTGCAGGATCTCAATCCATTACAGAAAAGGGTGTTTGTTACTAATGCTTTGTTTTTCTAATATCCATCTTCTCCTTCAAATCATTAACCAGCACCTCCTAATCCTTCACCCTTCTCACAATCATGTTTACACCACCAATCTTGCCTGAAGTTGCATATTGAACATTGTTTTATTGCATTACTTCCATTTTCAAATGATTGTACCAATAGTGGTCTTTTGATGGTCTTGATCTTGTTGGACATTACAGTAACAGCGGGTCAAGACTCTTCTCCCTGAGTTCCCGTGACAACTCTTTGGTCTTGCCTGAGGTGGTGGAAAGGTTTAAATTGGAAGAAAATGTTTCTGTGACAGGTGTCTGTCTGTGTGGAGTTTGCATGTTCTCCCCGTGACTGCGTGGGTTCCCTCCGGGTGCTCCGGCTTCCTCCCACCTCCAAAGACAGGCACCTGGGGATAGGTTGATTGGCAACACTAAATTGGCCCTAGTGTGTGAATGTGAGTGTGAATGTTGTCTGTCTATCTGTGTTGGTCCTGCGATGAGGTGGCGACTTGTCCAGGGTGTACCCTCCCTTCCGCCCAATTGTAGCTGAGATAGGCTCCAGCACCTCCCGCGACACCAAAAGGGACAAGCGGTAGAAAATGGATGAAGGTGTCTTTTATACACATAAGGAGTTTAGATTAGGTGAGACTTTCCTCAAGGGACAGGACTACTATGTGTGATTCATGGGCATATTTTACATGCTGTCTCTTTCAGTTACAATAACCCTACCATTTAAGTTCCAGACTGCTCACAGCTTTGTATCATCTGCTTATTTTGAAAATACTTATTAGTTGTGATGTGAATCTTACAACTCACTATTCAGAATGTATGCTTGATTCAACAGGATCTTTAATTCAAAACAATTCTTGCATTGTATTATTTGGTATACAAATTATAATTAAACCTTTTCAAAAACAGGTAAGGGCTCCTCTTGGCTGCTGACATATGACGTGTACGGGCAGCGAGTAAGCGTGTAGATTACTTTGTCATTCTGACAGACTTCAATTCCATGGCAACCTTGGAAAAGTTGAAACATTAATATATTCATATCCTGTCAAGGACAATCATTACTGGTAGCTTTCAATTAGATTTTTGATTTGTAATTACATCGACTGAATATTGATACAGACAAAAGAGACAGTAAACTGTTCTATTTCAGATTTATTGCACTGCACGAATGATCCAAGAGCCAAACAGGGTTTTTTGGAAATTGGCCAAAGTTAAATTTGACATGCCGTTTCTTTCTCAGTTCAGCTTGCTGAATTATGCAAGAGTACAAGTGAACAGCCTGAAAGCGGTGACTGCAGAGTACATTATAACAATATTTCATATTTTATGTGGCGCTTCATGTTGATGCTGCAGCAAATTGGCCACAAAGGACACTGACAAAAAGGCATTGAATGAGACATAAAAAAAAGAATATACTGTAATTCAATTAGACTGGCCGAGAGTTTTGCGAGGATCTGCTGTTTCTCATTACCTTTAAGTTACTATATCTATGTGACAACTGCAATTATCTTCATTCCTGGAGTGTGGGCTGTAAACATCCAGCACAACGGACGAGAGGCTACAGTTTCAGGATAGGAGGTATTGAAATGAATGGATGTTAGGGAATCCCAAAAGTATTATATACACAATTCTTTCTGTCCCAACTCTGTGATGGATTAATCCATATAAATTCAGAATCTTTGTGCGTTGATATAGCTCAAATGAATTCATAGAATTGGAACTCAGGTAGAACATAGGAGCTTTGAACATAGGCCTGTCTTTTGGACAAAAGGCCAACAGAAGCTAGTGTTAAAACTACAGTATTATGTAGCACAAAAATACAATACAAAACATTTCCGTTCCGAATTATTTTCAGATGGCGCAGTCTGCAAAATGCTGTGGCATAAACAAAAACAGATGGGTGGTTGAAGTAAAAATCCAGATCTGTGCCTTGACTCAGCATAATCGTACGCTCTGCAGCCCTTAACGGCAAGCAGATACATTATTTTTTCCCAATTGCTCTTGCAAAAACATGACTTAAAGACTGTCACCTATTCCATCAGTTGTATATAGAAGGAGGTGTCGCTAATGGTTTCCAAACATTCCACTATAAGCCAGTAAAATTCGATATTGATCACAAAATAGTTAGCAAAGGCAGAAACAAAAAGGGTTGCAGTACTTCTGTTTTACAAAAGGAAAAATGTTGCCCTGTCAATTTGGTGTGTTAATCCTCATGAACTGTTAAAAACTAAATACATAATCTTAATCTTATCCGATCTGGTAACCTTTCTTCTCTAACACCTGGATAATTGGTCTAGCTCTAGAAATACCAAAACATACCTAGGTGAATATCTGTTGTCAGATGTATCACAGTGAGAATAGAGCCAGGAGCCTCTGGCTTAAAAAAAAACATGAAAGCATAAGTGCTAATGGGTTAGGTCAGGGGTCACCAACCCAAAATGTTGAAAGAGCCATATTGGACCAAAAATACAAAAAGATAATCTGTCTGGAGCCGCAAAAAATTAAACGCCTTATATAAGTCTTATTATGAAGGCAACACAGGATGTTAGTGTCTGTATTAGCTATATTAGCCTACTATCAAAATGACTGTGTGTCTGTCGCCGGGTGACGCTAATCTTTGTTGACAGAAATGTTAGTATTTATTCTACACAGTTTTACAACATTGGAAAACATTAGTAAAACAGAGGCTTCTCTGTGGGTGAGAAAACTCCTGGAAATGACTGAATTAGAATGGCCAAAAGTATAGATGTGTATGTCCAAGTTAAAGGAAACGGCAGGCTGTCTTCTTCTAATGGATTTATTACAATCTTTGCAAGCTGGGTAACGTTTGCTGTGGTCTGGAACAGCATAGCACACAAACAACTTTCAGAAATGCAGCCAATATTACATACAGATAATGTGTCATGATACATGTAAATATAGATTAAATACACAAAGGACATAAGTAAAGGAAATTAAATGAGCTTAAATATACCTGCAAACGAGGCATAATGATGCATTATGTACATACATGTAGCCTAAATAGCATGTTAGCATAGATGAGCTTGCAGTCATGCACTGACCAAATATGCCTGATTAACACTCCACACAAGCCAATAACATCAATGAAGCTCACCTTTGTGTATTTACGCACAGCATAAAACATTTGGTGGACAAAATGAGACAAAGAAGGAGTGGCATGAAACACGTTTTTCTGTGGCAGCGTCGGAGAAAGTTGTACATGTAAAACTGTTGCGCTCACCAAATACTCTCATCAATGAAGCATAAACACAAACGTATTAAAGGCCTAAAGAAATGAATTTTTTTTATTTAAACGGGGATAGCAGATCCATTCTATGTGTCATACTTGATCATTTTGCGATATTGCCATATTTTTGCTGAAAGGATTTAGTATAGAACAACGTCGATAAAGTTCGCAACTTTTGGTCTCTGATAAAAAAAAACCTTGCCCCTACCGGAAGTAGCGTGACGTTGTCAGTTGTTCACTCCCTCATATTTTCCTATTGTTTTCAACGCAGCTAGAGCTATTCGGACCGTGAAAGTGACGATTACCCCATTAATTTGAGCAAGGATGAAAGATTCGTGGACGAGGAACGTTAGAGTGACGGACTATAATGCAGTGAAATACATATTTTTTTTCGCTCTGACCGTAACTTAGGTACAAGCTGGCTCATTGGATTCCACACTCTCTCCTTTTTCTATTGTGGATCACGGATTTGTATTTTAAACCACCTCGGATACTATATCCTCTTGAAAATGAGAGTCGAGAACGCGAAATGGACATTACAGTGGCTTTTATCTCCACGACAATACATCGACGAAGCTCTTTAGCATCTTTAGCATGAGCTAACGTGATAGCATCTGTCTCAAATGCAGATAGAAACAAAATAAATAAATCCCTGACTGGAAGGATAGACAGAAGATCGACAATACTATTAAACCATGTACATGTAACTACACGGTTAATAGATCTCAGCCTGGCAAAGCTTAACAATGCTGTTGCTAACGACGCTAAGGCTAACTTAGCAACCGGAGCTCACAGAGCTATGATAAAAACATTAGCGCTCCACCTACGCCAGCCAGCCCTCATCTGCTTTGCTTAGCAACACCCGTGCTCACCTGCGTTCCAGCGATTGACGGCGCGACGAAGGACTTCACCAGATCATCCGTGCGGTGGGTCTGCTAGCATCGGCTAGGCGTCTGCTATCCGAGTAAGTGGTCCTTGTGTTGCTACAGCCACCTACAACGTTCTTCTTTGCAGCCTCCATTGTTCATTAAACAAATTGCAAAAGATTCACCAACACAGATGTCCAGAATACTGTGGAATTATGAAATGAAAACAGAGCTTTTTTGTATTGTATTCAATGGAGAAGGCATACCTCTGTTCCCCGGGCTACGTCACGCGCATACGTCATCCTTCGAAGGCTTTTTCAACCGGAAGTGTGGCGGGAAATTTAAAATGTCACTTTATAAGTTAACCCGGCCGTATTGGCATGTGTTGCAATGTTAAGATTTCATCATTGATATATAAACTATCAGACTGCGTGGTCGGTAGTAGTGGCTTTCAGTAGGCCGTTAAAGAGTGGGCTTTTTAACAATTAGGGTGTCTGTGTCATGTTTGAAACAAAATAAAACATTCTTACTGGATGGCTGTTGGTTTGGGGCAGTTTGGTGCTACTTGCTGCTTGCTGGTTGGTTGGTTATCATGTCGGTCTGAATGGAGGTAGCTGTATTGCTGGTGAATGGAGTGCTGGATGGCGTGACGTGCTGGGAAAACGAGCCGCTAGTCCACCTCGGCGCGCGTTGAGGTACGGCATAGCTAATTTAACTGCTCCAAGCCCCTCGGTGGGTTCATGTTCTTTCAATGAAGTACGGACATCCACCTATAGCACCCAAAGCAGCTGCTCCAAGATGATGGTCTTATTAACTTGCTCCTTGGTGGGCTCTCACCAGAGGGCACAGTTGAGACTTGAAATTGTTGTCGGTAAGTCTGATGTCGAATTTCACCAGCAACGCTGCCTTCAAGTCTGGGTAACAGTGCGCTCTGTCTTAATGTACCACCGCGTATGCTTCTAGCATCTTCTCAGACAGGAGTGGAACTAGCCTGCAGGCCCATTCACTCTCTGGCCATATCCAGGTTTTAGCAATGCGCTCAAATCGTAATAAATAGTTCTCATTGTCCCCACCTGCCTAATATGGAGCAATATTTGGATCATTGTAATGCACCCATTCAGGTCTTGGTGGATGTTCACTGTACAGAGGGAAGGCCCGAACATGGCCGTCCTGTTGCAAAGTCTGTCGTGCAGGGGTCGGTAGACCTACCCTGGGGCTGCTGGCAGCACATGCGCTTGCAGTAACCAAATCACTTTGTAGGTTCGCAGCATGTGGTCTGGAACCGAGGTGCCTGTTGAGGTGAGAGTGAGGCTCTGAGGCCTCTGAGCTCAGCCAACAAATACTCCTCACTCTTCTCTTGCCCAGACATAAAGTCTCTTTTCAGTGCCAGAAACTCTACACCTGGCGCTGATGTTGAAGGCCCAGCTTGTTCTGGAGCAAAGGCAGGGGCTCGGTCCTCCTCCCCAGGTGAGGCCTCTACTTCTCCGGCAAAGTCTATTCTAGGTTATTCACAATCTTCACCTTCTTCTTGCTGTTTTTAGGAGCACAGCTCTGTGCGGCTTTCAAATGTGCAGGTTATTCCCTTTTTTCGACTTGCCCTCCCACCACTGCCACCATTTGTTGCGGTGTTCTTCTTATTCAATTTGGGTGAAAAAATGGTAAGTCAAGGAAAATAAGTTATCAATGTCTATTCTTGTGCTCAAACAGTGGAAAAATGCAAAAATGGCAAAAACTGTGAAAGTGTCAAACCAAACCTTTACACTACTTTGTATTAGAAATGGCAACAGCGGATAAATGTCCCATAACAAGAAGATAGAGAAGCTTATCGACTAGGACTACAAAGGCGGACACACACACATTTTTAGGACTTATGCAGATCCCAAATACAGATCAGCAGGTACCAGAAGGTAAGAAAAGTTGCTTTTGCATAATATTGCGAAACAAAACGCCAGGTCTTACCTTATACACACACCATAATAATGCTCGTATGTTGAAGCACAGTACAATCCATCTCGCGGTGCGGCTTCATAACTTACCTAAGTCATACTAAAACATTTTAATAGATTTTCAAGCGCCGTGTGTAATGTTATATATTTTCAATGGAACATATACAATGTTGGTGTTGTTTACTTGAGTCATATTGCAGTTTACACGTATCTCTTATGTATGACTGCCATCTACTGGTCACACTTATCATTTCACCATGTACCAAATAAAATAGCTTCGAGGTCGATAAGCACAACCAAAATGATTCCGTACATTAGACACACCGGGTTATAAGGCGCACGGTCGAGATTTGAGAAAATAAAATGATTTTAAGTGCGCCATATAGTCCGAAAAATACGGTATGCTGAATTTTCCCGCCAAGCACAATATTGGTTAAATTTTTGGGGGTTTGTGTGAATTATAGAAAATCAAAAGTCAAAGGTCAAAGATCATTTATTGTCATTTTTACTGTACATTTCCATACCAAAGCAAACAAAATTCAGTTTCTCAATCAGTGACTAAAGTACAAATAAAAACATCCTTAACATTGTATAGATCAGTGTTTTTCAACCTTTTTTGAGCCAAGGCACATTTTTTGCGTTGAAAAAATACGGGGGCACACCACCAGCAGAAATCATAAAAAAGCAAAACTCAGTTGACAGTAAAAAGTCGTTGTCGCAGTTGTTGGATATGAATTCAAACCATAACCAAGCATGCATCACTATAGCTCTTGTCTCAAATTAGGTGTACTGTCACCACCTGTCACATCACGCCATGACTTATTTGGAGTTTTTTATGTTTTCCTGTGTGTAGTGTTTTAGTTCTTGTCTTGCGCTCCTATTTTGGTGGCCTTTTTCTCTTTTTTTGGTATTTTCCTGCAGCAGTTTCATGTCTTCCTTTGAGCGATATTACCCGCATCTACTTTGTTTTAGCGATCAAGAATATTTCAGTTGTTTTTATCCTTCTTTGTGTGGACATTGTTATGTCATGTTCGGATGTACATTCGGATGCTGTCTTTGCTCCACAGTAAGTCTTTGCTGTTGTCCAGCATTCTGTTTTTGTTTACTTTGTAGCCAGTTTTGTTCTGCAAAGCCTTCCCTAAGTTTCACTGCCTTTTCTTAGGGGCACTCACCTTTTGTTTATTTGTGGTTTAAGCGTTAGATACCTTTTTACCTGCACACTACCTCCCGCTGTTTCCGACAGCTACAAAGCAATTAGCTACCGGCTGCCACCTACTGATATGGAAGAGTATTACATGGTTATGCTGCCGAGCTCTTGACAGCACCGACACTCAACAACAACACATAATTTGCAGACTATAATTACTGGTTTGCAAAAAATATTTTTAACCCAAATAGGTGAAATTAGATAATCTCCCACGGCACACCAGACTGTATCTCACGGCAGACTAGTGTGCCGCGGCACAGTGGTTGAAAAACACTGGTATAGATCATAACAAGATGCGAGTCAAACTGGTAATTGTACAACTGCCATAGTATTTACCCTAATGTTTATATTGTAGTGTGGGAGGAAGAATCCGCACCGAGTTCCTCCACACACTAAAACAGCCTGTTCACAAGCTGGATGCAAACAGCCTCAAAAGGACTAATTCCAAACTCACGGCTTCATAATGTCATCAAATACTGAGTACACACCATCACACAAATGCCCTGCGCCCGTCCTCTCCTTAGAGGACAGTCAACGTCAGCACAATCTGCTCCTTAATGCTCACACTGTGTAACCCGATGATGCCCAGACACGCAGCCAGCATTAGAATGGGTCATATCCTTTTACAGGTTCAAAAACGTGTTGGGTCAGAGAGATTGTTTAATAATGTATTTGGCTTTGTTTTTGAGTCTCAAAACAAGATGAATTCATCATCTCGGTTATAAATATTTCTTCATTAACGTTCAAATTCCACAAATATAACCAGGATGATGCGAAACATACAGACTGGCTATCTCTCGTCCTCAGGCTCATGGTTTTGGACGGCTTTATGAGGCTCTTACTAACTACTTGTCATACAGGCTTGAAATGTGACAAGCACTTTCCCAGATCGTTATCACATCAACCTGTCAACAAATACCCGGTGAGTCGCAGTGAAATCAGCAGGCTTGTTGAGCATACAGCATGTCAAAGCAGGTTCTAATCACGTAAGCAGAAATGAAAAAAGATACAGTAAAAGAACACAATAAAACTGAATCTCTGCACTGGTACTGGAACTAATGAAAACATACTGGCTTTTGAGAATATACCACGGGTTAAAGCGAGCTTGCTTGTTTAATTCCAGGATAAAGTACTGGACTTGCCCAAAATATTCCTGATTTTAGGGTTAGCTGACTAGTTATAAACTATTGTGCTTGTACACCCATGGCTAGGCTGTTTTAGGCTATGAAAAAACCTGAGTTAAACAAAAAATGTTGTACCCTGGTTTTAGGGTAGCAATCCACTCAATGTCCGCCCTGAGTTCAAACCCCGGCCGAGTCATACCAAAGACTACAAAAATGGGACCCATTACCTCCCTGCTTGGCACTCAGCATCAAGGGTTGGAATTGGGGGTTAAATCACCAAAAATGATTCCCGGGCGCGGCACCGCTGCTGCCCACTGCTCCCCTCACCTCCCAGGGAGTGAACAAGGGGATGGGTCAAATGCAGAGGACAGATTTCGCCACACCTAGTGTGAGTGTGACAATCATTGGTACTTTAACTGTAACTTGCAAATTATGTATAATACTTAACTGTTTTATACCATCGGGCAGCCTTTCTTAAACTTGTGGGCAACAGACAAAAACATCTGGGGCCTCATGTATTAAGAGTTGCGAGGATTTCCTACAAAAATTGGCATATGTTAAAATTCAGAAAACAGCGTACGCGAGAAAAAGAATTGATGTATTAAGATGTGCGCATGCACTAATCCAAGCACATTTCTTTGTTACATACCAATCAAGGTGGAATTGACAGCAGATGTTTGCATGTCTTGGCACGCCCAGACCACACACCCTTACAAATATGCTAACCATATTGAAATTACAGTTTCATGTGAAAATAACGTAATATTTGGCTTGCAATCTTTTGAATTTAAACTTGCCAGTCTATCAAAAAGGATACGAAAGACTTACTTTTGTTCGGTTACTCAATTTCTTAATAAAACACATGAGCAGCTGTACGTGACACAAATTCAGGCCATTCCTTCAACGTCTTCGGCGCCAACCCTCGGCACAAATGGCGCCGGAGACGTATCTATATATGGTGGGTCCCTCCAAGGCCGAGCTCCCCAAACCTTAAGTGTTTAACATCCAGTTGAGATTGAGGGATGGACGAGCAGGGGACAAGTCAGGAGGACTGGAGCCCAATTGAGTCACGCCTCCCTGCAGGCCAATCCCTCAAATTCCTATAGGTGTGTGTGTGTGCACGGTAAGTAGGAGGAGTAGGGGGCCCAGAAAACAGTCCCCAAAGCCTCCCCAGCCCATGCAGGAGGCAAACAAGATATACGGCCCGTAGGCTGACCCCCACAACCCAGGACCCCGCAGGCAGAAACCTGTATCCAAATAAAAACCACAACCATAAGCAACAAAACAGGCGGGGGGACCCCACAACAAAAACAAAAAGCAAATCGGCCATACAAAGTCATTGCGACCGAAACAATCATGGCCATCACCATCACTGCGGTATCGCTCAATGTGCCCAAAAAGTAGCCATACTGTACATACAAGCCTTTTTCAGAAGTCGCAGTGATATGATTGAACCCACAAACTCGTATTTGCTTCAGTGTTTTCATGGGCTAAAGTCCTCACTGTCAAAAAAGCCTCACACTGCCAGAAGATGAAGAGGATCAATAGGTAGGTCCCTAAACTGAAGAGTAGCTTTGAGCTGTCACCTTTAAAGGCCTACTGAAATGATTTTTTTTTAATTTAAACGGGAATAGCAGACCCATTCTATGTGTCATACTTGATCATTTCGCGATATTGCCATATTTTTGCTGAAAGGATTTAGTAGAGAAAATCGACGATAAAGTTCGCAACTTTTGCTCGCTGATAAAAAAAAGCCTGGCCTGTAGCGGAAGTAGCGTGACGTCACAGGAGCTAGTATTCCTCACAATTCCCCGTTGTTTACAATGGAGCGAGAGAGATTCGGACCGAGAAAGTGATGATTACCCCATTAATTTGAGCGAGGATGAAAGATTCGTAGATGAGGAACGTTACAGTGAATGACTTGAGAGGCAGCGATGGACGTATCTTTTTTCGCTCTGACCGTAACTTAGGTACAAGCTGGCTCATTGGATTCCACACACTCTCCTTTTTCTATTGTAGATCACAGATTTGTATTTTAAACCACCTGGGATACTATATCCTCTTGAAAATGAGAGTCGAGAACGCGAAATGGACATTCAGTGCCTTTTATCTCCACGACAATACATCGGCGAAATGCTTTAACTACGAGCAAAGGTGATAGCATCTTGCTTTAACTGCATATAGAAACAAAAGAAATAAACCCCTGACGGGAAGTATAGATAGAAAATCAACAATACTATTAAACCGTGGACATGTAAATACACGGTTAATGCTTTCCAGGCTGGCGAAGGTTAACAATGCTGTGCTAACGACGCCATTGAAGCTAACTTAGCAACCAGACTGCACAGAGCTATGCTAAAAACATTAGCTCTCCACCTACGCCAGCCAGCCCTCATTTGCTCATCAACACCCGTGCTCACCTGCGTTCCAGCGATCGGCAGAAGGACGAAGGACTTCACCCGATGCGTTTGGCGGCCCGGAGACGTAGGAAGTCAAGGTGAAGTCGGCGGCTAGCGCGGCTAGCGCAGCTAGCGCGGCTAGCGCTCCAACAAAGTCCTCCTGGTTGTGTTGCTGTAGTCCGCTGCTAATACACTGATCCCACCTACAACTGTCTTCTTTGCAGCCTTCATTGTTCATTAAAAAAATTGCAAAAGATGTCCAGAATACTGTGGAATTATGAAATGAAAACAGAGCTTTTTGTATAGGATTCTACGGGGTACCATAACTTCCGTTACTCGGACTTCGTCACGCGCATACGTCATCATACCGCGATGTTTCAGCCGGATATTTCCCGGGAATTTTAAAATGTCACTTTATAAGTTAACCCGGCCGTATTGGCATGTGTTGCAATGTTAAGATTTCATCATTGATATATAAACTATCAGACTGCGTGGTCGGTAGTAGTGGCTTTCAGTAGGCCTTTAAAGTCACTTTGGGCTATGTAAATAGTTTTGGTGTATTTTCAGGTGATTTATAAAAAACAGCCATTAGAGACCAAAATGCTGTCTGCTGCAGGTCAGAGAACGTGTCAGTTGAATTATCCGTGACTGAGTTTTATGACTCTTAATTACATTAATTACATTTGACTTAAGCATCCACGTGTGGCTTTCAAGGCTCGCTGCACATTCACACATTCAAACACTCACACACTAGCACACTCGCACATACACACTCGCGCACACACTGCAGGGCAGATGGTTGGCATAAATTGTGCTCCTCACTTGTCATTTAATCAATACACATCCTTTCACAATAAAAGATGATACCACGCATTTCACAATCAATCACCAATGGAATGGATCATTAAAGTTTGTCTAAGTCTAAGGAATCGAGGTGGCCTTTCAAACATTTCCACATTTTATAAGTATTCATGACTCAGGAAATAGTAGTGACCCTCAACATGCTGATGTAGACTTAAATTATGCGATAGACAATATAAATGATGTAAATTTGGACAACTATATACCTTTTCATGCTATTGTCATAATGTGATAATGCATGTTATAGACACATTCTAGCTGTGTCCCGCAAGTTTGACTGTGATAAGTGAACCAAAACCTCAACACAATTTAGCATTCTTGCTATCAAGCTAGCAGCTAATATTCCTCCCCAGTGCAAAACCCCTTCTAAGTCAGTAATCCTCGCCTCCATTCTTTAGACCAGTGTTTTTCAACATTTTGTGAGCCAAGGCACAATTTTTGCGTTGACAAAAATCCGGAGGCACACCACCAGCAGAAATCATTAAAAAAGGAAACTCTGTTGACAGTAAAAAGTCGTTGACGCAATTGTTGGATATGAATTTAAACCATAACCAAGCATGCATCAATATAGCTCTTGTCTCAAAGTAGGTGTACTGTCACCACCTGTCACATCACCCCCTGACTTATTTTGAGTTTTTTGCTGTTTTCCTGTGTGTAGTGTTTTAGTTCTTGTCTTGCGCTCCTATTTTGGTGGCTTTTTCTCTTTTTTTTTGGTATTTTCCTGTAGCAGTTTCATGTCTTCCTTTGAGCGATATTACCCGCATCTACTTTGTTTTAGCAATTAAGAATATTTCAGTTGTTTTTATCCTTCTTCGTGGGGACATTGTAGATTGCCATGTCATGTTCGGATGTACATTGTGGACGCCGTCTCTGCTCCGCAGTAAGTCTTTGCTGTCGTCCAGCATTCTGTTTTTGTTTACTTTGTAGCCAGTTCAGTTGTAGTTTCGTTCTGCATAGCCTTCCCTAAGCTTCAATGCCTTTTCTTAGAGGCACTCACCTTTTGTTTATATTTGGTTTAAGCATTAGACACATTTTTACCTGCACACTGCCTCCAGCTGTTTGCAAAATCTACAAAGCAATTAGCTACCGGCTGCCACCTACTGATATGAAAGAGTATTACACGGTTACTCTGCCGAGCTCAACAACAACACATAATTTGCAGACTATAATTACTGGTTTGCAAAAAAATAATTTTAACCCAAATAGGTGAAATTACATAATCTCCCACGGCACAACAGACCGTATCTCACGGCACACGTGCCGCGGCACAGTGGTTGAAAAACACTGCTTTAGACAGTAAGCTGGCAAATAGACTAAGTTTATTACTATTAGTATGATCACTGGAGGACGAGGGATAGCTCAACATGCTGCACTACACACGGTCCCACCGTAGGAGGATATGCTAACTGCTAAGCGCGAGATCTTGAGTGTAAACAGAGGTGAGGTCAATACAAATATTGACAATAACGATACCAAGTATAGTATCAATATATGGTCGATACTATACTTAGTAGGGGTGTGGGAAAAAATCGATTCAAATTCGAATCGCGATTCTCACGTTGTGCGATTCAGAATCGATTCTCTTTTTTTTTTTAAATCGATTTATTTTTTTATTTTCTTTAATTTAATTTTCATTTTTTTAAATTAATCAATCCAACAAAACAATACACAGCAATAGGGGTGGTATTTTTTTTTTTTTTTTGTCATAAAGAAATACAATCATGTGTGCTTACGGACTGTATCCCTGCAGACTGTATTGATCTATATTGATATATGATGTTTATATTGTATTTTTTATGGTGATTTAATTAAAAACATTTTTAAAAAACTTTTTTTTTTTTTCTTGTGCGGCCTGTTACCAATCGGTCCACGGACCGGTACCCGGTGGTTGGGGACCACTGTTCCTGTATACTGGTGATCGTTTGTGGATTTTAAAAATGTTTTTATGGTGTATATGATTTGTGTTTGCTTACTTCATTCTGTCTTGACGCTGAATTACAAATGTCTGCCTAACTATTTTACCTCCGGGTAGCATTAAAGAAACTTTGACTTTGTAATTGTTCAATGAGCTCGTTCATTTTGAGTATCAGCATTGGTATGACTAACACGGCAGCTGTAATTACTTGGAATTGGATCAATACCCAATTTTTAATACCACTCAAAACTAATGTAAAGTACGCAAACTACAAAAAATACCTGTCCGAAGATAGAACCACGTTATAACAAAAAGTAACCAACTATTACCAATAAATTAGCAAGTAGACTAATCATAGTTTTGAGAAAATAATTAACAGAAATTATGCAATACATTACAGCACACACCAGTTTTAATTAGAAGCCTTTGTAGCCCATTTTGAAATGGTTCTATATAATTTATATGCCAAATAATATATCGTGATATATAATGTTATCGCAGGAGGCTCGCAGTATAGAATTTTAGACCATACTGCCAAATCCTGATGTAGACGATGCCAATGCTGTTTTTAAAAAAAAAAAGGTAGAGTAAAGGTCTGGCTCTCACTGAGTGATAAAAGCGATAAAACACTCGGCCGCCTTTCAGCTTGACTGCCTGACAGTCTGCCACATGGAGCTGCTCAAATTCATGAGGAAGTCAAAGCAGGAGAGGAAATTCATGGGGGCACACAGACACCCTTGCAGCCTCTGATATGCAAAGTCATCCACCAGATTTTATCTTGATTTTAAATTCTTTAAACAAAACAAGTGCACCTTGTGTGTACAATAAGTGGTTAATTGCCAAGTGACACTCAATAAAATTAACTTCTGAAAGATTCAGAAATTTTCTGAGCAACTGCTGCCAAAGTTAGTGTTGTATTAATCAAAAATAATACTGCCTGGAGGAGTTGTACCATTGAAGATGGAGCTGGAAGCTAATGTTGTACTTCTTTGGACAGCAAGCTGGGTAAGTCTGAAACAACATTGCCTTTTGCTACTTGGAGTCAAGTAGAAGTAGTGCAATTTCACAATATCAATGCTCAATAAATGTGTGAATTAAATATGAAATAATATGTTGCTATTGCAAATATGATGCACTATTAATATTTGGAAAAAGTGACTTGTGTTCCACCAAGTCTTAATTCATTTGGATGGTTTGACATTTAATTAAAAAAGAGCCTCGAGTTGAAAGAAGGTCAAGCAGCGATGTTCGGTTGGGACGATGCAGTGACTTTAAAAATAACTTGATGATTTACCGTCGTTAAAAGTTTTAATATGGGCTGAACAGGGAGAGCCTTTCTGTAGGAGGAGGAAGAGATGAAAAAGCCAGGTCTTACATAACAGTGATGCACATCACACACACACGTTTGCATTGGGTTTTGCAGGTTTTTAAAAAAAATGAATGGAATGAAACCTGATTATAACCATGTACTGATACATCTAAGTCTTCAAGTAGCGCAAAACTGAACATAAAGCTTTTCAAAATTGTTGTAATCAGAATCAGAAGCACTTTATTAATCCCCGGGTGGAAATTGAGATTTTCAGAACAATCCCATTCAAGATCACACAAACATTACAGGGAGACAGAAAAAGGATAGCTGACAAGTCTGCCAACATCCGGCGCCCCTGACAAAAAAAAGGTGAGAAACAGATAAACGTTGGGGAGGGGGCGGGGGGAGAGTAAAAAAAAAAACTCAGTCAAAGGCTGGACTCCAGGGAGGGGGTCCAGACTGAGGCCAAGGGAAAAAAACCATAGCCATAGCACACAAACAAGTTACATAGAATCAACAAAACTTGCAACAGATGCAAATGCTTCTAGCTGACACAAACTAGACATATTTTTCCAGCTATTTCAAGGCAGACAGGAGAACGAAAAAAAGAAAGAAAAGAAAGAAGGAAAGAAAGAAAAAACTGATCGAGCCCAACTCTTTGAATTGGCTCATTCAATCAATAAAACCAACGCCACACTATGCAGAAGTCTGCCATGCACTTGCACATTGCGCAATGTTCCTACAAGTGTAATCATTAACTTTTGACACACCGGCCGTATAAAGATATGAGGTGTAAAGGTTTCAAACTGCCAGCCAGGAGGAATGATTTTAAAAGTGTACACAAAGGGTGCATGTTTTTGAATCCTATGACATGTTTAATTATGTCATGCTTGTGGGTGAAATTATGTCTGGGATGCGTCACTCACTTAATGAAGCATCGTGCGCCCTCAAACGTATATCCTTCTTCCCATCCAGTGGGTAGATCTGGGAAAGGGAGACAAGCAATGTGCAAGTTTCAGTCCTTGATCAAGCATAAATATGTCAAACATTCTTCTGTCTGCTTTGAATTGATGCGTTTTACTTGTTTTTACGACATTATGGCTGCAATAGTGAATACAAAACACAAAACCCAAAACCAGTGAAGTTGGCACGTTGTGTAAATGGTAAATAAAAACAGAATACAATGATTTACAAATCCTTTTCAACTTATATTCAATTGAATAGACTGCAAAGACAAGATATTTAATGTTCGAACTGAGAAACTTTTTTTTTTCTTTTTTTTAAATAATCATAACTTTGAATTTAATGGCAGCAACACATTGCAAAAAAGTTGGTACAGGGGCATTTTTACCACTGTGTTACATGGCCTTTCTTTTTAACAACACTCGGTAAACATTTGTGAACTGAGGAGACCAATTGTTGAAGCTTTTCAGGTGGAATTCTTTCCAATTCTTGCTTGATGTACAGCTTAAGTTGTTCAACAGTCCGGGGTCTCTGTTGCCGTATTTGACACTCCACACATTTTCAATGGGAGACAGGTCTGGACTACAGGCAGGCCAGTCTAATACCCGCACTCTTTTACTACGAAGCCACGCTGTTGAAACACGTGCAGAATGTGGCTTGGCATTGTCTTGCTGAAATAAGCAGGGGCGTCCATGATAACGTTGCTTGGATGGCAACATATGTTGCTCCAAAACATGTATGTACCTTTCAGCATTTATGGTGCCTTCACAGATGTGTAAATTACCCATGCCTTGGGCACTAATACACCCCCATACCATCACAGATACTGGCTTTTGAACTTTGCGCCTATAACAATCCAGATTATTATTTTCCTCTTTGGTCCGGAGGACACGACGTCCACGGTTTCCAAAAACAATTTGAAATGTGGACTCGTCAGACCACAGTACCCTTTTCCACTTTGCATCAGTCCATCTTAGATGAACTTAACATACGCACCTGGTCTGCCAGATCATTCAAAAACACAGCAGGAGAGATCTGTGTTGCCAGCCTAGCGACTTTGTCAGTTTATTTAGCGTGAATTTGGACCACTCTTTTTGGTTCGATACAGAGGAGTACTGAATTCCCACGTAGTACGCATTTGAAGTGAATGACAGGAAGTTTTTATTGCGTCATGCATTTACTCAATAATAAAATAAATGCGGTCCCAAACGGCTAATTGGGTCCAGGCCTGACCATGGTAAACCAATTTCAGCGAAGTCGGATTATTATTAATAAATAGAATAATTTCAGTCAAAGCTAATAACAAACAGTTAACTGCCTTCTAGATGTTTTTTTTTTAGCATTATTAGATTCTTTTAAACATGAACTAACACCCATATAGTCAAAATTACATTCATTTAACCCAATATAGTTGCTGTGAGTGGGTTCTACTGTCGATTACAGTACCCATTGGTAGCCCGGAGGATCCTCTAAGTCAGTGGTTCTCAAACTTTTTTTGTCATCCCCCACTTTGGACAAGGGGGAGTTTTCAAGCCCCACCTGCCCCCATCGCCCCAACAGAACGCTAATGCCAAGCTTAAGCAAATGTATTGAACATCAAGTAACATCAAGTTGTATACATTCAAACTCAATAACATAAAATAACATCAAGTTCAATAATCAATAAAATAACTGTGCAGCTGTGGTATAACTTGCATCAAGTTCAATATCAAATAAAATAACTTGCATCAAGTTCAATAATAAATCAAAAAGTGTTATAACTTGCATCAAGTTCAATAATAAATCAAATAAAAGTGTTATAACTTGCATCACGTTCAATAATAAATCAAATAACTTGCATCAAGTTCAATAATAAATAAAAATAAAAGTGCCACTTTGCAATCTTTGCAACAACAAAAAAGGAGGAGCTATATGCATTTGGCAAGACAGGGCAAGTGAACATGAGTTTTACAGTACTCCAGCATTAGTGGCTGCAATGAGCCTGTTTTGCACTGCACAGCTTTTCAAATGGGGGTTGCAGGCTTGACACTGCCACTGTTAAAACCTCATTGAGTTCGGGGCTGAGCTGCTTTGACGCAAGTGCTTCCCGGTGAATGACACAGTGTGTCCAATGCGCATTTGGCGCAACCCTCTTTATTAGAACCTGCAGCCCGTTTCTTGACTTTGCCATGGTCTGTGCGCCATCAGAGCAAAAGCCCACACAGTTTTCTCATTTAAGGTTGTGTTCTTTGAGGAAACTGTCCATTATCTTGAACAGCTCATCAGCAGTGGCTCTATTTTTATGTATTTGCAAAACAGCAAATCCTCGCACAGTGACTCGCCATTCACAAAGCTTCCGCTTAGCCCCGCCCCCATTAGTTACTGTTGCTATGTCTGTCAAATTTGCGCTCCTACCTAGAAATTTAAAGTCTACAGGAAAAATAAGTAATTTACATTTATTTATATAGCGGATTCCACAGACAGAATCACAAAGTGATTTACAGTGTGTATATAAAATGAAAGCATAGTAAAAAAAAAAATCTAAGAATATAATTTAAAAAAAAATAAAAAATTAAAGTGAAATGTCCTCCCGTTCCTCGCGCCCCACCTGTCATGTCTCTATTCCCCACCAGTGGGGTGCGCCCCACACTTTGAGAAACGCTGCTCTAAGTGTCATTGCTATGGCTTTCGCCCAGCCACTAAAACTACTTGGAAATACTTTGTCACATCCCGAGTAATTCCTCTAAGTTAGAAATGGGTTTCATGTGCTGAAACTACGGGTGTAAGTTGTTCTGTCAAAACGTGTTCAACTTGACAGTCACAGCTACGATTATTAGCTGTGTTGTTAGCATTGTGTGTCCTTACCATGAATTGATTAACGTGGACCCCGACTTAAACAAGTTGAAAAACTTATTCGGGTGTTACCATTTAGTGGTCAATTGTACGGAATATGTACTTCACTGTGCAATCTACTAATAAAAGTTTCAATCAATCAATCAAAGTCAGCATTGCGTGTCGTTATTATTGCGTTTCCTGCACTATCATTCCACATTAAACCCTCCAAAGCTGTGTTATTGATGTCAATGATGAGGTGCTTCTTGAATAGACAAGAGTTTATCTCCACTTTGCATTGCCCATACAGCTGCGGAGAGCATAGAGCTGATTGCACTCTTGTTAACATTAAAAAGTGTGCCAACTCACATCAAGTCTGGAAAGTCTCACGGCTCACCAATGTGGAGATGCAATATTGATGTGGCAGAAGTTGAAGATGAAGTGCATCAAAAAGTTGTTCTGCCAAAGTTGGTCAACTTATGTGTCGCAGTGAAGATACAGTAGTGCCCAGGTTAGCATTGTTCACCCTTTACCGAGAAAACAAAATCGCCGCAACATAATAATAATTGATAAGACAAAATACTGAACTGTAATAAATAAGACATGATTAACATTTAATTTAGCCCTAAAATATGTAGGACATGCTTAAAATAAAAGTTAAGGAAGAAAAAGTGATGTAGTGAAGCCACAATATTTAAGGCTTGATGCAACAAGGAACAACTGTTTACCATTTGTTTAGCCTTTAAAAAAAAAATCACATGCACATGAGTAATGGCCAATTATGCAATTTTGACAGTGATGTAATCTAGACCCCACAACCCAACACCATAAATAGATTGGAAACACTGGACACATGAAATTAAGTAATTATTATATAATCGAATATAATCAATACATAAACTAAAATACAATAATATATTATAAATATTCTGAGGTCCCATATTATGCACATTTGTTTTTTAATGATTTTATTATGTGTGTCTCCTTTTTTATGACCACCAAACATGAGGAAACATCCATTACCCCCCTCACTTGATAAACTTTTAAGAGAAAAATACTGGTTCAAATGTAACTTAGATATTGGGTTTCACTATGTAAAGCGCTTTAAGTCACTAGAGAAAAAGCGCTATATAAATGTCATTCACTTCACTTCACTTCACCACAGGGGGAGGCAGCATGCAGGTAAAAAGGTATGTAATGCTTAAACCAAAAATTAACAGTGGCTATGCAAAACGAAAGTCAAACTGAACTGGCTACAAAGTAAACAGACACAAATAAATGATAAATGATAAATGGGTTATACTTGTATAGCGCTTTTCTACCTTCAAGGTACTCAAAGCGCTTTGACACTATTTCCACATTCACCCATTCACACACACATTCACACACTGATGGCGGGAGCTGCCATGCAAGGCGCTAACCAGCAGCCATCAGGAGCAAGGGTGAAGTGTCTTGCCCAAGGACACAACGGATGTGACTAGGATGGTAGAAGGTGGGGATTGAACCCCAGTAACCAGCAACCCTCCGATTGCTGGCACGGCCACTCTACCAACTTCGCCACGCCGTCCCCACAAAAATGCTGGATGACAGCAAAAACTTACGGCGTCCACAAAGTACATTCATACATGACATGACAATCAACAATGTCCACACAAAGAAGGATAGCAACAACTGAAATAGTCTTGATTGCTAACACAAAGCAGGTGCGGGGAATGGCGCTCAAAAGGAAGACAAGAAACTGCTACAGGAAAAACACCAAAATAACAGCGCAAAGGCGCCGTATTCCTCGGTTGGTAGATTGGCCGTGCCAGCCACTTGAGGGTTCCAGGTTCGATCCCCGCTTCCGCCATCCTAGTCACTGCCGTTGTGTCCTTGGTCAAGACACTTTACCCACCTGCTCCCAGTGCCACGCACACTGGTTTAAATGTAACACAGATATTAAGTTTCACTATGCAAAGTGCTTTGAGTCACTAGAGAAAAAGCGCTATATAAATGCAATTCACTTCACTTCACCAAAGTGGGAGGCAGCATGCAGGTAAAAAGGTACGTAATGCTTAAACCAAAAATGAACAGTGGCTATGCAAAACGAAAGTCAAACTGAACTGGCCACAAAGTAAACAGAAACTAAAATGATCGACGACAGCAAAAACTTACGGCGTCCACAAAGTACATCCATACATGACATGATAATCAACAATGTCCTCACAAAGAAGGATAGCATTAACTGAAATAGTCTTGTTTGCTACCACAAAGCAGGTGCGGGGAATGGCGCTCAAAAGGAAGACATGAAACTCCCCACTATGGACTGGACTCTCACTATTATGTTAGATCAGTGGTTCTTAACCTGGGTTCGATGGAACCCTAGGGGTTCGGTGAGTCGGGCTCAGGGGTTCGTCGGCGGAGGTCAAAACACACCCGACTCATCGTGTAAATAAAAACTTCTCCCTATAGGCGTATTACAGATACAACAACAGCAGAAGTCAGACTGATTTGCAGGTGTGTAATTTGTTGTGAGTTTATGCACTGTGTTGGTTTTGTTCTTTGAACAAGGTGATGTTCATGCACGGTTTTATTTTGTGCACCAGTAAAAAACATGGTAACACTTTAGTATGGGGAACATATTCACTATTAATTAGTTGCTTATTAACATGCAAATTAGTAACTTATTGGCTATTAACTAGTAATTTCCGGACTATAAGCCGCACCTGACTATAAGCCGCACCAGCTAAATTTAGGGGAAAATACAGATTGATCCATATATAAGCCGCACCCGACTATAAGCCACACCAGCTAAATTTAGGGGAAAATACAGATTGATCCATATATAAGCCGCACCCGACTATAAGCCGCAGGGTTTTGATGTGTAATTAGCGTAGTATATAGGGGTTCCTGCTACCACGGAGGGGATTGTCAGGACAGAGATGACTGTTTGGGAACGCAAAGCGTCCCATTTATTAACAATAAATCTTTCAATCATTCAATCAAACTTTCATATCTTTGACATGGCGAACAGCATTCGTGCAGAGTACAAATAATACAACGGTGCAAAGTAATACAAAGTGCTCGCCTGTACGTTATCAAAATAACCAGCCTACCGGTATATGAAAAGTCAGTCTTTAATCATTGTGTCATCGTCTTCCTCCTGCGTACTAAAACCACCGAAATCCTCTTCGTCGGTGTCGGAGAAGAACAGGCCGTAAATAAGCCGCACCATTGTATAAGCCGCAGGGACCAGAACGAGGGGAAAAAGTAGCGGCTTATAGTCCGGAAATTACGGTAATCATTATTAAGTACTTATTAATGCCTTTACTTTGTGAATGTGTGTGTGTGTGTGAATGGGTGAATGTGGAAATAGTGTCAAAGCGCTTTGAGTTCCTTAAAAATGGTAGAAAAGCGCTATGCAAGTACAACCAATTTACCATTTGCCTTATTCGGCATGGCCTTATTATAACCCTAACCCTCTAACCCTGGCTCTGACCCTCTAACCCTAACCTTAACCAAAAAACTCTAAATTAAGTCTTTGCTACTTAGAATATGTTCCCCATACTAATGTGTTACCAAAAACATATAACTTTGTCTTGAATTGTTTTTTTCCACTAAAGAAGGGTTCGGTGAATGCACATATGAAACTGGTGGGGTTCGGTACCTCCAACAAGGTTAAGAACCACTGGGTTAGATCCACTATGGACTGGACTCTCACAATATTATGCTAGATCCACTCGACGTCCATTGCACTGGTCGCCCGGTCCCCTCCAAGGTTTCTTATTGTCCCATTGGGCTGACTTTCCTTGCCCTGATGTGGGATCTGAGCCGAGGATGTCGTTGTGGCTTGTGCAGCCCTTTGAGAAGCTCGTGATTTAGGGCTATATAAGTAAACATTGATTGATTGATCGATTGATGAAACTGCTACAGGAAAACACCAAGAAAACAGGAAGGGCCACCAAAATAACAGCGCAAGACAAGAACTAAAGCACTTCACACAGGAAAACAACAACAAACTAAAAAAAAAAAAAAAAGACAACCTGGTGGAGTTTAATTTTTTTAACATTTCTGCTGGTGGTGTGCCTGCGTATTTTTTCTATGAAAAAAATGTACACTGATGTAGACAGCTAATTGATGCATCTGTGTTGAAAGTGCACTCATGACCATCCATCTATCCATCCATCCATCCATTTTCTACCGCTTGTCCCTTCCGGGGTTGCGGGGGCGCTGGAGCCTATCTCAGCTGCATTTGGGCGGAAGGCGGGGTACACCCTGGACAAATCGCCACCTCATCGCAGGGCCAACACAGATAGACAGACAACATTCACACACTAGAGCCAATTTAGTGTCGCCAATCCACCAATCCTCCTATCCGCAGCTGCTCCTCCACATCGAGAGGAGCCAAATGAGGTGGTTCGGGCATCTGGTCAGGATGCCACCCGAACGCCTCCCTAGGGAGGTGTTTAGGGCACGTCCGACCGGTAGGAGGCCACGGGGAAGACCCAGGACACGTTGGGAAGACTATGTCTCCCGGCTGGCCTGGGAACGCCTCGGGATCCCCCGGGAAGAGCTGGACGAAGTGGCTGGGGAGAGGGAAGTCTGGTTATCCCTGCTTAGGCTGCTGCCCCCACGACCCGACCTCGGATAAGCGGACGAAGATGGATGGATGGATGGATGGCAATCCACCTATCCCCAGGTGCATGTCTTTGGAGGTGGGAGGGAACCCACGCAGTGTCCCCACATCTGCGGTCCCCTCCAAGGTTGTCCCATTGGGTTGAGTTTTTCCTTGCCCTGATGTGGGATCTGAGCCGAGGATGTCGTTGTGCAGCCCTTTGAGACACTCGTGATTTAGGGCTATATAAGTAAACATTGATTGATTGATTGAAACTGCTACAGGAAAACACCAACAAAACAGGAAGGGCCACCAAAATAACAGCGCAAGACAAGAACTAAAGCACTACACACAGGAAAACAACAACAAACTAAAAATTAAAAAAAACACAGCCTGGTTGAGTTTAATTTTTTTAACGTTTCTGCTGGTAGTGTGCCTGCGTATTTTTTCAACTAAAAAAATGTGCTTTGCCTCAAAAAAAGTTGAAAAACACTGATGTAGACAGCTAATTGATGCATCTGTGTTGAAAGTGCACTCATGTCCATCCATCTATCTATCCATCCATCCATTTTCTACCGCTTGTCCCTTCCGGGGTTGCGGGGGGCGCTGGAGCCTATCTCAACTGCATTTGGGCGGAAGGCGGGGTACACCCTGGACAAATCGCCACCTCATCGCAAGGCCAACACAGATAGACAGACAACATTCACACACTAGAGCCAATTTAGTGTTGCCAATCCACCAATCCTCCTATCCGCCGCTGCTCCTCCACATCGAGAGGAGCCAAATGAGGTGGTTCGGGCATCTGGTCAGGATGCCACCCGAACGCCTCCCTAGGGAGGTGTTTAGGGCACGTCCGACCGGTAGGAGGCCACGGGGAAGACCCAGGACACGTTGGGAAGACTATGTCTCCCGGCTGGCCTGGGAACGCCTCGGGATCCCCCGGGAAGAGCCGGACGAAGTGGCTGGGGAGAGGGAAGTCTGGGTATCCCTGCTTAGGCTGCTGCCCCCGCGACCCGACCTCGGATAAGCGGAAGAAGATGGATGGATGGATGGCAATCCACCTATCCCCAGGTGCATGTCTTTGGAGGTGGGAGGAAGCCGGAGTACCCGGAGGGAACCCACGCAGTGTCCCCACATCTGCGGTCCCCTCCAAGGTTGTCCCATTGGGTTGAGTTTTTCCTTGCCCTGATGTGGGATCTGAGCCGAGGATGTCGTTGTGGCTTGTGCAGCCCTTTGAGACACTCGTGATTTAGGGCTATATAAGTAAACATTGATTGATTGATTGAAACTGCTACAGGAAAACACCAACAAAACAGGAAGGGCCACCAAAATAACAGCGCAAGACAAGAACTAAAGCACTACACACAGGAAAACAACAACAAACTAAAAAAAAAAAAAAAAAAAAAGACAACCTGGTGGAGTTTCATTTTTTTAACATTTCTGCTGGTGGTGTGCCTCTGTATTTTTTCAATGAAAAAAATGTGCCTTGCCTCAAAAAAAGTTGAAAAACACTGATGTAGACAGCTAATTGATGCATCTGTGTTGAAAGTGCACTCATGTCCATCCATCTATCCATCCATCCATTTTCTACCGCTTGTCCCTTCCGGGGTTGCGGGGGGCACTGGAGCCTATCTCAGCTGCATTTGGGCGGAAGGCGGGGTACACCCTGGACAAATCGCCACCTCATCGCAAGGCCAACACAGATAGACAGACAACATTCACACACTAGAGCCAATTTAGTGTTGCCAAAGTTAAAGTTAAAAGTTAAAGTTAAAGTTAAAGTACCAATGATTGTCACACACACACTAGGTGTGGTGAAATTTGTCCTCTGCATTTGACCCATCCCCTTGATCACCCCCTGGGAGGTGAGGGGAGCAGTGGGCAGCAGCGTAGCCGCGCCCGGGAATCATTTTTGGTGATTTAACCCCCAATTCCAACCCTTGATGCTGAGTGCCAAGCAGGGAGGTAATGGGTCCCATTTTTATAGTCTTTGGTATGACCCGGCCGGGGTTTGAACTCACAACCTACCGATCTCAGTGCGGACACTCAAACCACTAGGCCACTGAGCCAATCCACCAATCCTCCTATCCGCCGCTGCTCCTCCACATCGAGAGGAGCCAAATGAGGTGGTTCGGGCATCTGGTCAGGATGCCACCCGAACGCCTCCCTAGGGAGGTGTCTAGGGCACGTCCGACCGGTAGGAGGCCACGGGGAAGACCCAGGACACGTTGGGAAGACTATGTCTCCCGGCTGGCCTGGGAACGCCTCGGGATCCCCCGGGAAGAGCCGGACGAAGTGGCTGGGGAGAGGGAAGTCTGGGTATCCCTGCTTAGGCTGCTGCCCCCGCGACCCGACCTCGGATAAGCGGAAGAAGATGGATGGATGGATGGCAATCCACCTATCCCCAGGTGCATGTCTTTGGAGGTGGGAGGAAGCCGGAGTACCCGGAGGGAACCCACGCAGTGTCCCCACATCTGCGGTCCCCGCCAAGGTTGTCCCATTGGGTTGAGTTTTTCCTTGCCCTGATGTGGGATCTGAGCCGAGGATGTCGTTGTGGCTTGTGCAGCCCTTTGAGACACTCGTGATTTAGGGCTATATAAGTAAACATTGATTGATTGATGAAACTGCTACAGGAAAACACCAACAAAACAGGAAGGGCCACCAAAATAACAGTCTAAAGCACTACACACAGGAAAACAACGAACTAAAAAATAAAAAAATAAAAAAAGACAACCTGGTGGAGTTTCATTTTTTTAACGTTTCTGCTGGTGGTGTGCCTCTGTATTTTTTCTATGAAAAAAATGTACACTGATGTAGACAGCTAATTGATGCATCAGGGTAAATAAAAAAGTGTTAAGTTAGCGACACACCAGGAAGTGACAAGATCAGGTTAAAAGGTGGGCTCCCACTTCGTCACTGCCCACTTAGCAGACACGCTGTCAAGAGAACATACGACGACACACATGACCGCCGTGACGCCTCACCTGGAGTTTTGCGGTGTCCGGTAATGACCGCCTCGCCACTCAGCGGGTGAAGCCAGGTCGTACTCTTGGCTTCCTCGCTGTGGACGACACACGCAAGTCATTAACACGCCGCCACTTTGCTCGAATGAAGGAAAGGCACGGGGCGGACATTTCCGGGACGCCGTCGTAATGAATTTTTTTTTTTTTTTTTTTTTTGGTGGGACACTTACTTGACGAAGAAGACGCGTCCGTCCCGAGTAACCCCGTAACTCCAGGACGACGGCAGCCCACGAACCCAGTGCGGCTGCAGGTCCGCCGCCATGTCTGCCAATGGAGAGTGGCGCGCGCAGGCAGGCAGGCAGGCAGGCGCGTACACTGAAACCTTGGCAACCGCAGCCTGCTTGACTTCACTTGTCAGCTCCCTGCCGTGACGTTGTCGAACATATTATTCCCACTTGATTCACGTTCACAATCCCATTCAAAGTGTCTTCCTTCCGGATGTTGTCATTTAAACAAAGACGGCCGAAGCGCGTAAACGGCCAAAGGGGGCAGGGCCTGGATTAAAGAGCCGTGACGCCCACCGGGGGGGGGGGGGATGTGATGGGGCCCCTTTAACTGTCAAAAGGTAGAGACAAGTGTTACTAATCCAGACCTGGGCATTCTGCGGCCCGCGTGAGGCCAATCATAAATTACATAATACATTTTAAAAAGTATCTATGTCAAATGTACAATACCAACGGTGCTGCTTTTGTTTTGAAAAGCGTTATTTGTATTACTTCCTTGTGGACGTATGCGCGTGCGTGATTGTGAGTGAATGTGAACAGCTGCAATCACAAATTATAAAATAAAGTTGGAAAAACATCTATGTCGTGCGCGCAATACAACTGCGGTGCTTTTATTTTGAAAAGTGTTATTTATGGGCGTATGTCCGTGTGTAACCTATGAGTAAAGGTGCACAGCGACAAGTGATGCACGGTTTACACCCGAGACGCTAAAAAGAGAAAAGTTGATGACGAATGGCGTGTTTTCAACAAGACATGGACTGCCAAGCAACGTTCCCTCTAAGGCAGTGGTCCCCAACCACCGGGCCACGGCCCGGTACCGGTCCGCGGACCGATTGGTACCGGGCCGCACAAGAAATTTTAAAAAATAATAAAATAAAAAATAATTAATTTTTTTATTTTTTTATGAAATCAACATAAAAAACACAATATATACATTATATATCAATATAGATCAATACAGTATGCAGGGATACAGTCCGTAAGCACACATGATTGTATTTATTTATGTAAAAAAAAAAAAAAAAAGTACAATACCAACAGTGCTGCTTTTGTTTTGAAAAGCGTTATTTGTATTACTTCCTTGTGGACGTATGCGCGTGCGTGATTGTGAGTGAATGTGAACAGCTGCGATCACAAATTATAAAATAAAGTTGGAAAAACATCTATGTCGTGCGCGCAATACAACTGTGGTGCTTTTATTTTGAAAAGTGTTATTTATTGGCGTATATCCGTGTGTATTTATGAGTAAAGGTGCACAGCGACAAGTGATGCACGGTTTACACCCGAGACGCTAAAAAGAGAAAAGTTGATGACGAATGGCGTGTTTTCAACAAGACATGGACTGCCAAGCAACGTTCCCTCTAAGGCAGTGGTCCCCAACCACCGGGCCACGGCCCGGTACCGGTCCGCGGACTGATTGGTACCGGGCCGCACAAGAAATTTAAAAAAATAAATAAATAAAAAATATATATATATATATATATTTTTTTTTTTAATGAAATCAACATAAAAAACACAATATATACATTATATATCAATATAGATCAATACAGTATGCAGGGATACAGTCCGTAAGCACACATGATTGTATTTATTTATGTAAAAAAAAAAAAAAAAAAAAATATTATTTTTTTAAATCCACCCCCCCCCCCTCCGGATGTTGTCATTTAAAGAAAGACGGCCGAAGCACGTAAACGGCCAAAGGGGGCAGGGCCTGGATTAAAGAGCCGTGACGCCCACCGGGGGCCCGGTACCGGTCCGCGGACCGATTGGTACCAGGCCGCACAAGAAATAAAAAAAAATAAAAAAATGAAAAATATATTTATTTTTTTTATGAAATCAACATAAAAAACACAATATATACATTATATATCAATATAGATCAATACAGTATGCAGGGATACAGTCCGTAAGCACACATGATTGTATTTATTTATGTAAAAAAAAAAAAAAAAATTTTTTTTTTTTTAAATACACCCCCCCCCCCCCTACCGGTCCGTGGGACAAATTTTCAAGCGTTGACCGGTCCGCAGCTACAAAAAGGTTGGGGACCACTGCTCTAAGGTGCGCACCTGCGCAATTGCGCACTGCTCAAGCGTCCTCTGCGCACAGCAAATATATGCCGCGCACCAAATCAAATCCCATCTGAATTGTAAACAAAATAAACATATTTATTCTGTGTAATTTTGCAGTGCAACTCTGAGAGACAGTGACAACAAGCGGCCCTTACGGTGTTCGTCAACACCGTTCAATTATTGTAACGTCTATCGAGATGCTTCGAGGCCAGGAATTATATCGATCACTTTATTGAGCAAAACTGTTTATATTCGGCCATAACCACACCAAAAACATGAGTAAAACACTTCTATCTCGAAAAACTAGTCATTTTCTGCCATACAAACCAGGCCAAAACCAACTTGTCATCTGTCACCAACACGCATACCACTAAACCACTGGTGCGTTTATGGCCACACAAAAAGTCGGACAACTCAAACATCACACAAAGTTACACTATGACTCCTCAGTCATACGTGTGCTTATTCTACTGTCATTTATTATTAATGTTAATTTATTTATATGAATCATGGAATGCTGTTACTAGAGAAAGTTACAGGAATGCACACTTCATCCTATGCTTACATTTCATTGTGCAACATGAGGATGTTTAAGGGGAACTAAATGTGATCTCTGAAAGGGGTACAAATGATTTCCAAAGCAGTGCGGTATATGGTATATATACGGTATATATCAAAAATAATATTGAGCAAAATTTAATTGAAATATTGTCGATGTGGCCCTCCAGCAGTGCTCGGGTTGCTCATGCGGCCCCCGGTAAAAATTAATTGCCCACCCCTGTACTAATCGATGGCCACTCTCAAAAATATGGGAATGAAACAAGAACAAAAACAAATTGTTAAATACCTGCTTGTCACCTTTATTTATGATTTTAAAGCAAGTTATACGTAAACAAATCTAATAATCAAATGCATATGCATTTCGATTAATCATGATTAATCACAGGTTATTACCCGTATGCATAATGTAAATTAAATACATTTTTTAAATGCGGCCCTCTGAAAGCAACCGTTACTGCGATGAGGCCCTCAATGAAAATGAGTTTGACACCCATGAATTAACATATCTAAAACATATGTAGTGTTTTTTAAATTAAAAAAAGCGAACAAATTCAACATAAAGTGGCCAGAATATGAATTTAGACGATCATACAACCTGTCATTATCCTTCCAACCATCTTCTTCCGCTTATCCGAGGTCGGGTCGCGGGGGCAGCAGCCTAAGCAGGGAAGCCCAGACTTCCCTCTCCCCAGCCGTTTGGACACACCTTCTCATTCAATGCGTTTTTTTAAACTTTCATAACTATTTACATTGTAGATCAGGGGTGTCAAACGTGCGGATTAGGCCCGCGAACAGGTTTTATTCGGCCCGCGGGATGAGTTTGCAAAGTATAAAAATGAGCCGAAATTTTTGAATGAAAGAAACTGCTGTTCTAAATGTGTCCACTAGATGTCTCAATAGCAATTCTTTGTATCTTTGTAGATGATGCTACATATATAAAAAAAATAATGTTAGTGCACCAGTTGAGGAAAATGAGCAAACTACAAAAATAACATCCTGTAATTTGATTTTGATATTATTTTTCTATCTTGATAGATTGAAAATTAACACCAATGAGTTGACTGATGAACATTCTCACATAATTTATACAGAAAGTATAAATAACGACAAATAAAGGTAGGATACTATTAACCACAACATGTAGGTGTAAAAAAACAATAACATTATGATTTTTTACAATTTCAGAATGTGCTTGTTTTTTTTTTAAACAAAAAAAAACAATCTGAAATTGTCTTTATTTTTAAGTTATAGTGCCGTGATTTTACCACGCCCACTTGGGAGTAGATTTTTCTCCATGTGGCCCAAAATGAGTTTGACACGCCTGTTGTAGATTGTCACTGAAAGCATCAAAACTATGAATGAACACATGTGGAGTTATGTCACCTTTATTTATGATTTTAAAGCAAGTTATACGTAAACAAATCTAATAATCAAATGCATATGCATGGTCAATTGTACGGAATATGTACTTCACTGTGCAACCTACTAATAAAAGTCTCAATCAATCAATCAATCAATGTACTTAACAAAAAAAGGTGAAATAACTGAAAACATGATTCAGATTGTAGTTTCTTCAAAATAGCCACCCATTGCTCTGATTACTGTTTTGCACACTCTTGGCATTCTCTTGATGAGCTTCAAAAGATAGTCACCTGAAAGGGTTTTCACTTTCACTTACAGGTGTCATAGTAAATAGTCATTAAAATAAAGAAAACTTATTGAAACTTTGGGCCTGTACTGTATATACTGTATATATATCTCTAAAATGAAAACTAATCAACAGCGCCTCTGCCGGTTGCAACAAAGTAATGCACTTCTTTATGCATTATTTGCTTCACAATACAAATAATCAACAATCAATTCCACACTATTGACATATATTTAATTATATACATACTTACATAACGCCCTTTTACATTTTTTTGGTAGTGTAGATGTACTTTTTGTGGCACCCAGAGGAAATGAAAAGTCAAAATTAGGTATATTCTTTGTCCCTCCTTTGATCTTTAACTGAAAATGAGATTTTGAACATATGCTCATATTTCTTAAACGATGTCTCGAGGGAAAAGCCTTCCTTTGGCCAGATCCAATTTCAAGATTATGAAAAGCTCTCTCTTTCTATACCCATTTTAGCTGGGCGATAAAATAAGCTATTGAATGCCGAGTTGATTCATAGGACAATCATGAGTGGCATTGATTATCAATCTTTTTCAAGTCTTCAAAAACTCAATTATTATTTTGTGTTACAGTTCTCAAAAGGGAGGAGCGAGTGTAAAACAGCTATGGAGAACACTTAGTCCTTGTTAAATGTTATCCCTTTATGTCTTCCTAGTTTTACCCACACTGTCAGCCCATGACATATAAACAAAAATGAACCTGAATGTAAAATATTTTTAAAGCGTGATGCAAAAACAGGACGGTTAGTTAACCCTAACCAAAGTGGAACCTCTGAATTTGGACAAATGCCATCCTTTGACAATGGTATCACAAAAAAACATGAACAACACACTTGTGGTGTCAAACTCAAGGCCCGGGGGCCACATCTGGCCCGCTATATCATTTTATATTACCAGCAAATGCCTGGAAATAATACGCATAAATAAAGTACTTTATCTTTTATTACTTAATGTCCTTGTTCTTTCCATTTTGACAGAAAAAAAATGCATGTTCTCCAAACATGGTATACCTTTCCAACTTAAATTGTATCTAATGTTGCAACAATTATGATATCATACTCAAACATTTTTTTTTGTTAAAATTTCAATACATATTTAAATATCAGCTCGAGCCTTGATTTCCATCAACTTTTACACTGTCTAATGCCAGTAGATTTTTACATGAAAGAACTGGCAGCTCACTTGGTAGAATTTTACCGTAAAAAAAACAGTGGAACCGTTTTTTTTCGATTTACAGTAATATGCTATAAAAAACACCGCCCAGGAACACTTCAGAAAACCACTGTCAGTAACTACAGTTCGTCGCTACATCTGTAAGTGCAAGTTGAAACTCTACTATGCAAAGCCAAAGCCATTTATCAACAACACCCAGGAACGCCGCCGGCTTCGCTGGGCCCGAGCTCATCTAAGATGGACTGATGCAAAGTGAAAAAGTGTTCTGTGGTCTGACGAGTCCACATTTCAAATTGTTTTTGGAAACTGTGAACATCGTATCCTCCGGACCAAAGAGGAAAAGAACCATCCGGACTGTTATAGGCGCAAAGTTCAAAAGCCAGCATCTGTGATGGTATGGGGGTGTATTAGTACCCAAGGCATGGGTAACTTACACATCTGTGAAGGCACCATTAATGCTGAAAGGTACATACAGGTTTTGGAGCAACGTATGTTGCCATTTAAGCAACGTCTTTTTCATGGACGCCCCTGCTTATTTGAGCAAGACAATGCCAAGACACATTCTGCACGTGTACTAGACTGGCCTGCCTGTAGTCCAGACCTGTCTCCCATTGAAAATATGTGGCACAATATGAAGCCTAAAATATGACAACGGAGACCCCGGACTGTGGAACAACTTAAGCAAGAATGGGAAAGAATTCCACCTGAAGAGCTTAAAAAAATTGGTCTCCTCAGTTCCCAAATGTTTACCGAGTGTTGTTAAAAGGAAAGGCCATGTAACACAGTGGTAAAAATGCCCCTGTGCCAACTATTTTGAAATGTGTTGCTGCCATTAAATTCTAAGTTAATGATTATTTGCAAACAAAAATTAAATTTCTCAGTTGGAACATTAAATATCTTGTCTTTGCAGTCTATTCAATTGAATATAAGTTAAAAGGATTTGCAAATCATTGTATGCTGTTTTTATTTACCATTTACACAACGTGCCACATTCACAGGTTTTGGGTTTTGTACATGCAATGCAAGGGAAATTTACCTCTTAAATATGTTAGATTAGTATAACCTTGTTTCAAAGATGTTTTAGATCTTGTGCCTAAAGAGAAGACACGAGTCTTGGTACCCGAATAGAGGCAGCAATCTTGGTGGCGTCTTGGTGGAACTGCAGATTTTACATGCATGACTATTTTCTGTAGGACTCCCAATGTTAAAACAGTGATTTTGACGCCATCTAGTGAGAAACACGTGAAATGTTCAAATAGGAACGTAAAAAAGAAAGTCATTTTGCTTCATTAAAAAAAACCCGAGACACGCCGCACAATTTGAGAAACACTGCCGTAAAGTAACAAAGTAGGACCAAAGAAGCCTTTGAAAGATGTGTTAACCTTGTAACACCCCTTGTTGTAAAATTACAACGTTACCTTTAACCATCCTAAAAAACAATCTGTTATATATTTTTTTTACCACATTTACATAGTCATTGGGTCCTATTGTTCAGTCTCACAAGGCTATTGGATCGTACATTTGTTTATAAGTCACGCCTTCTGGCCATGAACTCACACAACCTCTCAAGGTTTCCTTTGAACAACATCTATTTGTTTCATTGGACTGGATTAATCAGATTCAAGTAATTAAAATGTATTTTATATTTTTTTGGTTGTTATTACAATGTCTAGAGCATGTACATATGTAGTTATTGTGGAACAGATGCATCAAATTTCATTTAGAGCTTGTTATATAATTGTTGCAATTATACAACACTGGGTGAATGTGGTAGTCAAAATGCTGGCTTGTTGCAGTGGGCTCAAACAGGTTGTATTCTCTCCACTACATCACTGCCTGAAGTATTTTCTCTATACATGGTTAGTATACACTAACGTTCAAAAGTTTGGGGTCACATGGAAATGTCCTTATTTTTGAAGGAAAAGCACTGTACTTTTCAATGAAGATAACTTGAAACTAGTCTTAACTTGAAAGAAATACACTCTATACATTGCTAATGTGGTAAATGACTATTCTAGCTGCAAATGTCTGCTTTTTGGTGCAATATCTACATAGGTGTATAGAGGCCCATTTCCAGCAACTATCACTCCAGTGTTCTAATGGTACAATGTGTTTGCTCATTGGCTCAGAAGGCTAATTGATGATTAGAAAACCCTTGTGCAATCATGTTCACACATCTGAAAACACTTTAGCTCGTTACAGAAGCTACAAAACGGACCTTCCTTTGAGCAGATTGAGTTTCTGGAGCATCACATTTGTGGGGTCAATTAAACGCTCAAAATGGCCAGAAAAAGAGAAACTTTCATCTGAAACTCGACAGTCTATTCTTGTTCTTAGAAATGAAGGCTATTCCACAAAATTGTTTGGGTGACCCCAAACTTTTAAACGGTAGTGTACATTCTACAGACGTTTTACAGACGACAGGGACTGTTTTTAGGACTTTCACCACCAATGAAAGTCTTCATGACCAATGTCATGAAAAGAAAAGACGACGGGGGAAAAGCCTTTTTTATGTGGGCTCTGTACCGAGGATGTCGTTGTGGCTTGTACAGCCCTTTGAGACACTTGTGATTTAGGGCTATATAAATAAACATTGATTGATTGATTGATTGATTTTTTAAGAGTTTTATCTTGTTTCATATTTTTTATATTTGTAATAAATGACTTCATAAAAATATAACTAATGTGTGATTGTTATTAATGGTATATACCGTTATGGGGATAAGTAAGCAATCAACACTGCAAATGAACCCTTAGTTATTCAGACAACTTGAGTACAAATACAGAAATTCTGCTCCCATCAAAACCCAATGTTGCAATATTACAACATTTTTCTAAAAACATACATAAACTTTTTTTTTTTTTTTAACTCTCCAATTTCTGCATTAAATCCCTCCTACAACAACATCTGAAAGGGCAAATTTTTATTTTTTTTTAGGTTTTTCTATATTTGGGTTAACAGGGTTAACGTTGATAGAGAAGACATCTTTTTCTAGTCACTCCACCTCTGGGTTATTGGTCTCCCTTTCCTGCCATGAGCCGTGAAAGTGCAGCATCGGCCTTTCACACCAAACAAAGACGAGTCATCCAACACCTTTTACCTCTCCTGTTTGTTGCCGTTGTTTTCTACAGCCTGCCGGACACATGGCATCCCTCATTGTTGTGAAGGGGGAGGAGGACATTTGCTGATGCCAAATGGACATAGCTACCAAATGCTAAGTCAGCTACTTTTGAGAATAACTCCAAACAGTGGGCGACCTGGGCATTCATGGCAACATAGTCCGAAGACAATGGAGTTGGTAAGGCAATAGTTGGTGATGGTGACATCACCATTTTCATCAAAGCTGATATTTATAGGCCTACTGAAACCTACTACTAGCGACTACGCAGTCTGATAGTTTATATATCAATGATGAAATCTTAACATTGCAACACATGCCAATACGGCCGGGTTAACTTATAAAGTGACTTTTAAAACTTCCCGGGAAATATCCGGCTGAAACGTCGCGGTATGATGACGTATGCGCGTGACGAAGTCAGAGTAACGGAAGTTATGGTACCCGTAGAATCCTATACAAAAAGCTCTGTTTTCATTTCATAATTCCACAGTATTCTGGACATCTTTTGCAATTTGTTTAATGAACAATGAAGGCTGCAAAGAAGACAGTTGTAGGTGGGATCGGTGTATTAGCAGCGGACTACAGCAACACAACCAGGAGGACTTTGTTGGAGTGCTAGCCGCGCTAGCCGCCGACCTCACCTTGACTTCCTACGTCTCCGGGCCGCCAAACGCATCGGGTGAAGTCCTTCGTCCTTCTGCCGATCGCTGGAACGCAGGTGAGCACGGGTGTTGATGAGCAGATGAGGGCTGGCCGGCGTAGGTGGAGAGCTAATGTTTTTAGCATAGCTCTGTGAGGTCCCGTTGCTAAGTTGCTAAGTTAGCTTCAATGGCGTCGTTAGCACAGCATTGTTAACCTTCACCAGCCTGGAAAGCATTAACCGTGTATTTACATGTCCACGGTTTAATAGTATTGTTGAATTTCTATCTATCCTTCTATCTATCCTTTATTTTTTTGTTTCTATATGCAGTTAAAGCACGATGCTATCACGTTAGCTCGTAGCTAAAGCATTTCGCCGATGTATTGTCGTGGAGATAAAAGGCACTGAATGTCCATTTTGCGTTCTCGACTCTCATTTTCAAGAGGATATAGTATCCGAGGTGGTTTAAAATACAAATCTGGGATCTACAATAGAAAAAGGAGAGTGTGGAATCCAATGAGCCAGCTTGTACCTAAGTTACGGTCAGAGCGAAAAAAGATACGTCCATCACTGCCTCTCAAGTCCTTCACTGTAACGTTCCTCATATACGAATCTTTCATCCTCGCTCAAATTAATGGGGTAATCATCACTTTCTCGGTCCGAATCTCTCTCGCTCCATTGTAAACAACGGGGAATTGTGAGGAATACTAGCTCCTGTGACGTCACGCTACTTCCGCTACAGGCAAGGCTTTTTTTTATCAGCGAGCAAAAGTTGCGAACTTTATCGTCGATTTTCTCTACTAAATCCTTTCAGCAAAAATATGGCAATATCGCGAAATGATCAAGTATGACACATAGAATGGATCTGCTATTCCCGTTTAAATTAAAAGAAATCATTTCAGTAGGCCTTTAAGTGTCTTTCCATAAACCTCATATTAATAAGAGTTGGAGCGCAATAGATGTGCTGCATACTTTATTTCAAAAGTTGGTCTCTGAAATGTCAGAAAATGTGCCTGTCAGCAAGTTGTTCAGATATTGGGTGGATTGTGATGTAACAATGGACTGAGTGGATATTGACAGAGTACCGTACTTTCCGGACCAGACTTTACTTAAATCAAAAACGGAGCAGCATCTCCTCATCCGGAAACAACAACAAAGCCGTGAAAAAACATCCAACTGGAACTCTAACTAAAGTTCCTTGGGTGAATAATGTCTATTCACTACACCGGTGTGTTTTAGCGCTTTCATGGCGAGTTTACTGACAGATACAAGCATACTTGCCAACCCTCCCGGTTTTACCGGGAGACTCCCGGTATTCAGCGCCTCTCCCGATAACCTCCCGGCAGAAATTTTCTCCCGATAAACTCCCGGAATTCAGCCGGAGCTGGAGGCCACGCCCCCTCCAGCTCCATGCGGACCTGAGTGGGGACAGCCTGTTTTCACGTCCGCTTTCCCACAATATTAACAGCGTGCCTGCCCAATCACGTTATTACTGTAGAATGATCGAGGGCGAGTTCTTGGTTTCTTATGTGGGTTTATTGTTAGGCAGTTTCATTAACGTCCTCCCAGCGCCGTAACAACACACAATAACAGCAGTCACCTTTAGTGTACCGTAAAGCAGTTCGTCTGCCGTAAACAGCAATGTTGTGACACTCTTAAACAGGACAATACTGCCATCTACTGGATAGCCTCCAGAACACTGAAATTCAAGTATTTATTTTATTTATATGTATAATAAAATAAATATATATGTATAATAAAATAATATATATATATATATATATATATATATATATATATATATATATATATATATATATATATATATATATATATATATATATATATATATAAATATATATAAATATATATATGTATATATGTATATATATATATATATATGAAATACTTGAGTTGGTGAATTCTAGCTTAAATATATTCCTGTCTTAACCACGCCCCCAACCATGCCCTGCCCCAACCACGCTCCCCGCTCCGACCACGCCTCCCCACCCCCCACCCCCACCTCCCGGTATCGGAGGTCTCAAGGTTGGCAAGTATGGATACAAGTAAGAATTTTACACTACTTTATATTAGAAATGGCAACAGCGGAGGATGAATGTCCCATAACAAGAAGATAGAGAAAAAGAAGAGTTTTATCGACTACGGTGTCGCCACGGACGACAAAGGCGAATGCGCACAAATTTTCAGGACTTATGCAGATCCCAAATACAGATCAGCAGGTACCAGAAAATAAGAAAAGTTGCTTTTGCATAATATTGCGAAACAAACCGCCAGATAATGTGTCTTGCCTTATACACACACCATAATAATACTCCTATGTTGAAGTACAGTACCATCCATCAAGCGGTGTGGCTTCATAGCTTACCAAAGACATACTAAAAGATTATTATGGAATTTTGAGCGCCGTGTGTAATGTTCTATATTTTCAATGGAACATATATAATTGTGTTGTTGTTTACTTGAGTCATATTGCAGTATATAGGTATCACTTATGTGTGAAGAAGATGGCACTATCGACCGTGAAAAAAATCAAAATAAATTGGGAAAATCTGACTTTTAACAGTGACTGGACAACAAAGTATGAATCTATTGAAATTGCTAAGTTTGAAATGTGTTGTTTTTGTTTGTTGTTTTTGGCTGTTAAACTCAGGCGATCAAAACTGGTTAAAAACATTTAGTGCTGAATTTGACCAGCAGAGGGCGATAAAGCTACATCTTAGGTTTAATTGTGTTAAACCACGTTTGCTGTGTGTATTAACACTAAACCTTCTATTTTATTTATGTAAAATACACAATGGACGTCATACTTTTGTAATGTTTATATTTTTAGTCTTACAAACCTAAATAAAGACCTGTAAAGAAATAAAACTGTTGAAGAAGTCACGTCCGTTGTGTCCTTGAGCAAGACACTTCACCCTTGCTCCTGATGGGTGCTGGTTAGCGCCTTGCATGGCAGCTCCCGCCATCAGTGTGTGAATGTGTGTGTGAATGGGTGAATGGGGAAATAGTGTCAAAGCGCTTTGAGTACCTTGAAGGTAAAAAAGCGCTATACAAGTATAACCCATTTATCATTTATAAGAAAAATAATCCAAAAGAAGTAACATCAATCCTCAACAAAACTTAGCTTCCGTTTCTTCATGCTGTTAACTATCTGGGACAGGAACCTTTGGTTCCAGAAATGAAAGTTCCAGGAACTTAAAGTTAAGAAAAAAATCATATTGTCTTTTCTCGCAAGTGACTACACAAATATGTCAGTGCCAAACAAAAAGAAGAGCTGCAGTCTTTCTAGTTGTGCACAGTATTACACATAATAAAACAACCTCCCAGCCACCGACTGGGACAAGTCGGATTTATTTTATTTACGACTGTTTGCCAGTCCTGTTGCAGCTTCAGACCTTTGTTACCATGAATGGATTTACGTGGACCACGACTTAAACAAGTTGAAAAACTTATTCGGGTGTTACCATTTAGTGGTCAATTGTACGGAATATGTACTGTACTGTACAATCTACTAATAAAAGTCTCAATCAATCAATGTTAAAGGCCTACTGAAATGATTTTTTTTAATTTAAACGGGAATAGCAGATCCATTCTATGTGTCATACTTGATCATTTCGCGATATTGCCATATTTTTGCTGAAAGGATTTAGTAGAGAAAATTGACGATAAAGTTCGCAACTTTTGCTCGCTGATAAAAAAAAGCCTTGCCTGTACCGGAAGTAGCGTGACGTCACAGGAGCTAGTATTCCTCACAATTCCCCGTTGTTTACAATGGAGCGAGAGAGATTCGGACCGAGAAAGTGATGATTACCCCATTAATTTGAGCGAGGATGAAAGATTCGTAGATGAGGAACGTTACAGTGAATGACTTGAGAGGCAGCGATGGACGTATCTTTTTTCGCTCTGACCGTAACTTAGGTACAAGCTGGCTCATTGGATTCCACACTCTCTCCTTTTTCTATTGTGGATCACGGATCTGTATTTTAAACCACCTGGGATACTATATCCTCTTGAAAATGAGAGTCGAGAACGCGAAATGGACATTCAGTGCCTTTTATCTCCACGACAATACATCGGCGAAATGCTTTAGCTACGAGCTAACGTGATAGCATCTTGCTTTAACTGCATATAGAAATAAAAGAAATAAACCCCTGACTGGAAGTATAGATAGAAAATCAACAATACTATTAAACCGTGGACATGTAAATACACGGTTAATGCTTTCCAGGCTGGCGAAGGTTAACAATGCTGTGCTAACGACGCCATTGAAGCTAACTTAGCAACCGCACTGCACAGAGCTATGCTAAAAACATTAGCTCTCCACCTACGCCAGCCAGCCCTCATTTGCTCATCAACACCCGTGCTCACCTGCGCTCCAGCGATCGGCAGAAGGACGAAGGACTTCACCCGATGCGTTTGGCGGCCCGGAGACGTAGGAAGTCAAGGTGAAGTCGGCGGCTAGCGCGGCTAGCGTGGCTAGCGCTCCAACAAAGTCCTCCTGGTTGTGTTGCTGTAGTCCGCTGCTAATACACTGATCCCACCTACAACTGTCTTCTTTGCAGCCTTCATTGTTCATTAAAAAAATTGCAAAAGATGTCCAGAATACTGTGGAATTATGAAATGAAAACAGAGCTTTTTGTATAGGATTCTACGGGGTACCATAACTTCCGTTACTCGGACTTCGTCACACGCATACGTCATCATACCGCGATGTTTCAGCCGGATATTTCCCGGGAATTTTAAAATGTCACTTTATAAGTTAACCCGGCTGTATTGGCATGTGTTGCAATGTTAAGATTTCATCATTGATATATAAACTATCAGACTGCGTGGTCGGTAGTATTGGCTTTCAGTAGGCCTTTAAGAGTTCAGGGAAACTTTGTCTCCTGCTCCAAGGCTGAAGGCTGTCATGTATTTACGTGACTTCAGGGCAAATCCCTTGCTTTCCTGTGTGTAAATAAGACTTAGACTGTAGTTTTCTGGGAGAACATTTTATTCTAACATCGCCTTCATCTACCTCCAGGACGCCTTTTATACGGTCGGCAGAACTATGCTGTGGAATATCCTCTGTACTCTTGCTCTCCCACAGAAGCTCATCACTCTCTTCACGATGCTCTACGACGGCGTTGAGAGCTTTGTCCGTGTAAACAATAGCAAGAACAACTAGTTCGTCATTGTCGCCCGTGTCCGTACACCAGACCTGTTGAACTGTATTATGGACTATCTGATGACAGATCCTGGAGTCAGGATTGGTAACTGTAATCTAACTGACCTGGACCACGCCGATGACACAACCTTCTTCTGTTGCTTATTATGTTCGTCAAGGAGGCAACTAAACTTGGACTGTGTGTCAACTGGTCCAAGACCAAGACATGCAGGAACCCCCTTTGTTGTCTTTGACTTCGAGATTGTAGAGATGTTTCTTTATTTGTCTACCTGGGCTCTGCGGTTCCGAACACTTGGGACATCTTGACAGAGGTGAATAGGCGGAGAGGATTTGCTGCTAGTGCCACAAGAAGCCTCTGGAGACCTTTATGGAGATGGTGTGACATCTTCTTCCTCACTAAACTCTGTCCTGTCAGTCCTTTATTGGACCGAGACATGGCCAATGTCTACGCCGTCAGAACCACTGATATGATCACATCTCCAATGTGGATCTGCGTCAGAAAACCAACCAGCCCAACATCCCTTGCGTCCTTGTCCAGTTTTGCGCTCGGTGGCTCCTACAAATCCTCCGCTGTACCATCAACAACAACCAGAGCCTTCATGAAGTTCCACCCGTCAACAGTCAGTTGGATAGGTCCTCACATCAGACCCCACACCCGCTGGTTCCTTCCTTGTTGACCCTGACTCTTGGCAGATCAATCTGTCACTGAAGGGAACGCATAAACTGGAGGAGTCTGGTGACCCTCCTGGGCTCAACGCCTGGCTGGCATGAGATTTAAGCAAGAAAGTAACTAAGCGCTTAAATCTTTCTCCCCTTAAGGGCCTACATGTGACATCTTTACTGCTACTCTGGGGGTTTTGTTATAGAAGGTTTTAATTTGCATGAAGCCGGACACATCCCACTTGTCCACCCCAAAACAAGCTGCTCTGAAAAGGGCTTTTTATAAAGTGATTTAAGTGTCCTGTGAATTTGAGCCTTGGGGTATTTCTGATCAAAACACAGGCATATTAAGACATCTAAAAATCACATGCCTGCTTTATGACAAGAGAAAGAGCCAAATGTTCTATCACAGTGCAGAACCAAAGTGCCAGATACAGCCCGCGAATGAATAATCTATGGCCCCTGTGATGATATTTGATTACCGTATTTTCCGCACCATAAGCCGCACCTAAAAACCACGCATTTTCTCAAAAGCTGACGGTGCGGCTAATAACCCGGTGCGCCTTGTATATGGATTAATATTAATATTTATTTTCATAAAGTTTTGGTCTCGCAACTACGGTAAACAGCCGCCATCTTTTTTCCCCGTAAAAGAGGAAGCGCTTCTTCTTCTACGGTAAGCAACCGCCCCCATAGAAGAGGAAGCGCTTCTTCTTCTACGGTAAGCAACCGCCAAGGTGAGCACCCGCCCCCGTAGAAGAAGAAGCGCGCGGATATTACGTTTCATTTCATTTGTGTGTTTCTGTAAAGACCACAAAATGTCTCCTACTAAGAGACACGCGTACAAGGTTCCACGGACTTTTGATATTCCTGTGAACCGCACTGTGGATACAACGGGAACACGTACGGTGAATATTCGCACCACAGGGAATGAGAAGTCGTCCTTCACTGTGGTTCTAGCTTGCCATGCTAACGGCCAGAAACTTCCACCCATGGTGATATTCAAAAGGAAGACCTTGCCAAAAGAGAACTTTCCAGCCGGCGTCATCATAAAAGCTAACTCGAAGGGATGGATGGATGAAGAAAAGATGAGCGAGTGGTTGAGAGAAGTTTACGCGGGTGGCTTATTTCACGCAGCTCCGTCCCTGTTGACCTACGACTGCATGCGCGTCCACATCACAGATGGTGTCAAAAAACAAGTGAAGCACACCGAAGAAGAATAATTTGAGGGATTTGTGGATGAGGAATAACTTCAGAAAGTGAGCTTTAAATGTTTATTTTGTGTGTTGTATGACACTAACGTATGAGCAACGTTGAGTTATTGATGTTGCTATTGCTCTGCACTATTTTGAGTGTTACTATTTTTGTGATTGCACATTTGTACATTACATTTTGGGAGTGAACAGAGTTGTTAGAACGCTGGTTTGTAATATATTATTAAAGTTTGACTGACCTCTATCTGACTGTTTTTTTGACATTCCCTTTAGCGTAGCGTAGGTGCGGCTAATAACACGGGGCGGCTTATAGGTAAACAAAGTTTTGAAATATGCCATTCATTGAAGGTGCGGCTTACAACACGTATTTTCCGCTTATGGTGCGGAAAATATGGTAGTATTCGAACTGTTTTGCACGTGTAATACTGTGATGTTGTCGCGCTATATTATGAACTAGACAGGGTGTCGCTTTTATTTTATGAAGAACCGGATGTCCGGTGCAGGAAGTGTCTTTGCTGTTTTTTCTGTTGTTTACTTCCTCTTGCTTCGGACTTTGAGTTGGAAGGTATTCGTTCTTCACTGCTCCGTGTTTTTTCGTATTGTAAATATTCTTCCTAAACGTTCCTAAATACTTTAAAAGTTAACACAATAATGTTGTGGGTATAAGTGATGTGTTGTTTTAAGTCATTTTTCTGCACAATTTCGTTAATTAAGGAGAAGAGGGTCGACTGTGTGAATTGTTTGGTCGCATTTACGCATGATATTTACACCACACAGGAGCAGAAATCAGTCCGCCAGAAAGCTGAGACCTGTGTGTGTGTGTGTGTGTGTGTGTGTGTTTTGTGTTTCCAACACAGGTTACCAATAAATAGTGAAACGACGGCATGGTGTTTTATTTAAAAACTACACAACGCAGAATAAGACTCACTACACACGCACCAATGCTCCATCAGTGTTGGCGCTAGGATTTTTTAAAATGGGGTCCCAAGGGACCCCATCAAGTCATACAAATGGGGTCCCACAGTAAATTTTTGGGGTCCCACTTTTTTGTAAGCGTTTTAAAAACAAATGATAAATGTATGCATTATCCTGTTATATCTGACATTGTATATTGTGTTTTGCAAAAATGTTGTCATAAACGTTACTTAATTCATTCCAAAAAAATAATACAAAAGAAAACACATTTTTATGCATATGTACATTTTAATCAGTTTTAAACATTCATTCACTTTCTTCTTTCCTTCATGGATCTAAACTTCACCGCTGCCTGTATTTTTTTTCTATATTTTTATTGTAATATTTTCAGAATGTGTTTGTTCTATTTTTGGCCAAAGTAAGACAAAGGAAACAATCTGAAGTTGTCTTTATTTTTTAGTTTTAATGCCATGATTTTAATAGTCCAGCCCGCATGTGCACACATTTTCCTCCATGCGGCCCCTGAGCTAAAATGACTTTGACACCTCTGGTCCAGAATATTAACAAACTAGACACATAATCCTGAAAATATATGGATCTGAGCCTGATACGAGCACGTGTGCCTGCATACCCCGTGGTATCTGGATGGAGGCCATGTCTGGAATTGGACTTTTCTGTATTCTGCAATTGCCACTTTTTACTAATAATGCAAGTTTGCATTCTTTTCCTAACATCAACAAAAAGTGAATCCAGTGTAATTCCTCTCCGTTAAAGGCCTACTGAAAGCCACTACTAGCGACCACGCAGTCTGATAGTTTATATATCAATGATGAAATCTTAACATTGCAACACATGCCAATACGGCCGGGTTAACTTATAAAGTGACATTTTACATTTCCTGGGGAACTTCCGGTTCAAAACGCCTTTGGAGGATGACGTATGCGTGTGACGTCGAGAGATCCACGGAAGTGTTTGGACCATATTGGACACAATACACAGAGCTCTGTTTTCTTCGACAAAATTCCACAGTATTCTGGACATCTGTGTTGGTGAATCTTTTGCAATTTGTTTAATGAACAATGGAGGCTGCAAAGAAGAAAGTTGTAGGTGGGATCGGTGTATGCGGCTGACTGTAGCAACACAACAAGGAGGACTTTGTTGGATAGCAGACGCGCTAGCGGCGAACTCACCTTTACGTCTCCGGGCCGCCGACTGCATCGTCAATTGCTGGAATGCAGGTGAGCACGGGTGTTGATGAGCAGAGGAGGGCTGGCTGGCGTAGGCGGAGCGCTAATGTTTTTATCATAGCTCTGATGAGGTCCCGTTGTTAAGTTAGCGTCGTTAGCAACAGCATTGCTAGGCTTCGACAGGCGTCGAATACACATTAACCGTGTATTTACATGTCCAGTGTTTGGTTCGGTGTCTCCTGATAGTAGTATTGTTGATCTTCTGTCTATCCTTCCAGTCAGGGATTGATTTATTTTGTTTCTATCTGCATTTGAGACAGATGCTATCACGTTAGCTCATGCTAAAGAGCTTCGTCGATGTATTGTCGTGGAGATAAAAGTCACTGTGAATGTCCATTCCGCATTCTCGACTCTCATTTTCAAGAGGATATAGTATCTGAGGTGGTTTAAAATACAAATCCGTGATCCACAATAGAAAAAGGAGAGAGTGTGGAATCCAATGAGCCAGCTTGTACCTAAGTTACGGTCAGAGCGAAAAAAGATATCTCTTGAACTGCATTCTAGTCCGTCACTCTAACGTTCCTCATCCACGAATCTTTCATCTTTGCTCAAATTAATGGGGTAATCATCACTTTCTCGCTCCTAATATCTCTCGCTCCATTGTAAACAACGGGGAATTGTGAGCAGCACTACCGCTTGTGACGTCAAGATACTTCCGGTAGGGGCAAGTTTTTTTTTATCAGCGAGCAAAAGTTGCGAACTTTATCATCCATTTTCTCTACTAAATCCTTTCAGCAAAAATATGGCAATATCGCGAAATGATCAAGTATGACACATAGAATGGATCTGCTATTCCCGTTTAAATAAAAAAAAATCATTTCAGTAGGCCTTTAAGCAGCCACTCGCCAACATGAATGATGTATACTGTACTTGGGATCTTTCCATCTTCACTCGGGCAACCCAATACCATTTAGGTTAAGTGGGAGCATAAATAAGAGTGGGCTAAAGTAGAGGTGGAAGCGGACTTAGTGCTACTAAAGGTCACATGCAAACTTGATAGCGCATTCAAAGCTGATCTATTAAGCTCACGCGTAGAGGATTGTATTTCTTAAATGAGCAAAAAAGAGCGTGCAGTCAATTGAGTGTATCTGTTGTCTTCATGAATATGCAAATATATTTTTAGAACGCCCACAATACTGGGAGGAGGAGATGCAAATATAATCATTTAGCACACGCAATCTGATTCATCAAGACTGAAACCGTACCGCGGACTGTACCGAGGATGTCGTTGTGGCTTGTACAGCCCTTTGAGACACTTGTGATTTAGGGCTACATAAATAAACATTGATTGATTGATTGATTGAGTCTATGTTAAGCAGTTCTGGAATTTTTGTGCAAAATGGCACAGCTGTGCACAAATGGCTGTGAGAGAGGAGCGCTGCAAAGACAGTTTGTGTGTTTGTCAACATATTTGTATGTCAGATATAAAAATATCAAACGTTTTGTCTATTCAGCAGTGAAATTTGTGTGGGCCGCAATATCCTCAACAAGCAGCCGTATTTTTCGAAGTACAAGGCGCACTTAAAATACTTGAATTTTCTCAAAAATCGACAGTGCGCCTTATAACCCGGTATGCCTAATGTACGGAATAATTCTGGTTTTGTTTACCGACCTCAGAGCTATTTTATTTGGTACATGGTGTAATGATAAGTGTGACCGGTAGATGGCAGTCAAACATAAGAGATACGTGTAGACTGCAAGATGAGGCCAGTAAACAACACCCAAACTTTAAATGTTCCATTGAGGATAAAGAACATTACATACAGCGCTCACAATGTTTTAGTACGACTTTGGTAAGCTATGAAGCCGCACCACTTGATGGATTGTGGGAGCATTACGGCTACCATAGACAGACGAATTGTACTTCAACATTATTATTATGGTGTGCCTATAAGGACCGCAAAATGGCACCTATTACCAGACATGTTATCTGGCGTTTTGTCTTGCAATATTATGCTAAAACAACTTTTCTTACCTTCTGGTGCCTGCTGATATGTATTTGGGATCTGTATAAGTCCTGAAAATTTGCGCAGGTCTGCCTTTGTAGTCCGTGCCGACATCGATAAGCTTCTTCTTTTTCTCTATCTTCTTGTTATGGGACATTCATCCTCCGCTGTTGCCATTTCTAATATAAAGTAGTGTAAAGTTCTTACTTATATCTGTCAGTAAACTCGCCATGAAAGCGCTAAAACATACCGGTGTAGTGAGTTTACATTATTCACCCAAGGAACTTTAGTTATTAGAGAGTTCCGGTCGGACGGTTTTTCACGGGACACATTTCCGGCGTTGTTGTTGCACTAGTGAGCCACGGATGAGGAGATGCTGCTCCGTTATTGATTGAAGTCAAGTCTGAATGTCATTAAAACAGTTAGCTCCATCTTTTGACACTTCTTCCACTCCCGTCCTTGCACGCTACACCGCTAAAACAAAGATGGCGGGGAGAAGACGCTGTCCAAGGTGAGACACGTAAATAAGACCGTCCACAAAACGGCGAATCTTGAAACGACGGTCAGAAAGCAACATGAAGATGATCTGTAAAACATCATCTATGCAACATTTTGACCAAAGAACCACCGTTACATGTTATGTAGACCACAAGGAAGTCTTTTGCATTTAGAAAATAATCATAATATGACCCCTTTAATGCGCCTTATAATCCGGTGCGCCTTTTGTATGAAAGTAGACATGACCAGACCCGCTCATCAGCAGTGCGCCTTATAATCCGGTGCGCCCTATGGTCCGAAAAATACATCGGATGTTTAGTGGGCCCTACAGTCAAAATGGCAAAACATACTAAAGGCAAATAAGTCTTGTGATATACAGGGTGATTCAAAAACAATACGCCAAAATGATCACTTAATATTTCAAAAATGAAAAACAATAGAAAACCTAGTTTGAACACACGTGTTGTACATAAGTTCGAGTCTTTATTTCCTGCTTTCCAGGTGCTCAATATGGCAGCACGGACAACATCAAGCACACAACGTTTTGTTTCTGTTGTGGAGTCGATAACTACGTGGTCTTCCTACAATTGAACGGCGCCGAAAGGATTACATGACCACGAGGGTGAAATAAGACTTGGATAACTGCTGTATCAAATGTAACCAGCTCAGTGGCCTAGTGGTTAGAGCATGGGTGTCAAACTCTGGCCCGCAGGCCAAATTTGGCCCGCCGTGTACTTTCATTTGGCCCTTGAGGCAATATCAAATTAACATTAGAGCTGGCCCGTCGGTACTATACAGCGGTGGTGCCACTGTAACACCGCATTCACCGCTAATAATCATACTTGCCAACCCTCCCGATTGTCCCGGGACACTCCCGAATTTCAGTGCCCCTCCCGAAAATCTCCCGGGGCACCCATTCTCCTGAATTTCTCCCGATTTCCACCCGGCCAACATTATTGGGGGAGTGCCTTAAAGCAGTGGTCCCCAACCTTTTTGTAGCTGCGGACCGGTCAACGCTTGAAAATTTGTGGGGAGGGGGGGTGTATTTAAAAAAAATATATATATTTTTTTTTTTTTTTTTTTTTTTACATAAATGAATACAATCATGTGTGCTTACGGACTGTATCCCTGCAGACTGTATTAATATATATTGATATATAATGTATATATTGTGTTTTTTATGTTGATTTCATAAAAAAAAAAAAAAAATTAAAAAAAAAGTTTTTTGGGGGGGGACCACTGCCTTAAAGGGACTGCCTTCAACGTCCTCTACAACCTGTCGTCACGTCTGCTTTACCTCCATACAAACAGCGTGCCGGCCCAGTCACATAATATATGCGGCTTTTAAACACACACAAGTGAATGCAAGGCATACTTGGTCAACAGCCATACAGGTCACACTGAGGGTGCCCGTATAAACAACTTTAACACTGCTACAAATATGCGCCACACTGTGAACCCACACCGAACAAGAATGACAAACACATTTCGGGAGAACATCCGCACCGTAACACAACATAAACACAACAGAACAAATACCCACTAACTCTTCCGGGACGCTACAATATACACCCCCGCTACCACAAAACCCCGCCCCGCCCACCAAGTTAATGTTGATATTTACCTCAGAAGGCTGCAAATAGAAAAGAGGCATTACATTTTTTATTAAAATTGTACTTAATATACCATTGATGTTTTTTCGTTTGTTTTTTGAAAGTTGATTTTGCATTATTAAGTTATACAAGCGTTTCTTGTTCCATATTCAGTGTTAAAGCAAATCCGTGTAGCAAACTGAGCAATAATTAACGTTTCATTCATGCACTTTCTCTTGCTACTTCAAGGCTTGAATGTTGGATTCCTCCATTATTGGTATTTTATTTTCAAATGTATTATTAGCCTGTGGAAAAAGTGTATTTTGATATTTACCTCAGAAGGCTGCAAATAGAAAAGAGGCATTCCATTTTTTATTTACATTTTATTTGATATGCCATTGATTTTTTTTAATTATTATTATTATTTGAAACTGGATTTTGCATCTCACTATAAAGTTATATAAGCCTTGCTTGTTCAATATTCAATGCAACACTTGTTTGGGTCCCTATTAAAAGGTTCATTTGTTCAACCTTGGACTTCGGCTTTGTTCACTTTTACATTTTGGCCCACTCTGTATTTGAGTTTGACACCCCTGGGTTAGAGTGTCCGCCCTGAGATCGGTAGGTCGTGAGTTCAAACCCCGACCGAGTCATACCAAAGACTATAAAAAATGGGACCCATCACCTCCCTGCTTGGCACTCAGCATCAAGGGTTGGAATTGGGGGTTAAATCACCAAAAATGATTCCCGGGCGCGGTCACCGCTGCTGCTCACTGCTCCCCTCACCTCCCAGGGGGGTGAACAAGGGGATGGGTCAAATGCAGAGGACACATTTCACCACACCTAGTGTGTGTGTGACAATCATTTGTACTTTAACTTAACTTAACTTAAATGACCAGTGATTCAGTGTATTACAATGCTTTAGAACTGAATGAATGAGTGACGATGTTGCCGTATTCTTTTTGAATCGCCCTGTACTGACATCAAGTCTTGAACAGAGACGGAGTTATGTAAAAAAAAAAAAAACATTGCCTTGTATTTGCTTTGAGATGCACCAGGCATTATTTTTGTATAATTAGCTTCATGCTTAGCTGGATCTACGGTTCCCTGCTCACTTACACGGACAGACTTGCGGCATCAGAATGTAATTAATGGTTGCACGTCATCAAGCAACAGCTTCATTTGTTGTGGTGTTGGCCCAGAAGTACTGCTAAGAGCCCAGAATCATCAGTATAGACTGGAGAGCGTCTTGGCATCTGTGCAGCTCATAATATCATAAGATGATACAGACAGAGACATCATCATGCTCAGCATTTATGGACGCTATCGAACTGATCTGATTAGTTCTAATTTTGTGATTCGCTCTGCATTACAGACGGGAATCGGGTTTTGCAGGTCCCGTGTCTCAAAGAATCATTGTATTAACATCATCCATCCATTTTCTTCCACTTAACCGAGGTCGGGTCGCGGGGGGACCAGCCTAAGCAGAGAAGCCCAGACTTCCCGTGGCCTCCTAACGGTCGGACGTGCCCTAAACACCTCCCCAGGAAGGCGTCCGGGTGGCATCCTGACCAGATGCCCGAACCATCGTATCTGGTTCCTCTCGATGTGGAGGAGCAGTGGCCGTTTGTACCCGTGATCTTGTCATTTCGGTCATAACCCAAAGCTCATGACCGTAGGTGAGGATGGGAACGTAGATCGACCGGTGAATTGATAGCTTTACCTTCCGGCTCAGCTCCTTCTTTACGACACCGATCCGCCTGTCGATCTCACGATCCATTCTTCCCTCTTCTCGCGAGGTACTTGAACTCCTCCACTTGGGGCAAGATCTCTTCCCCAACCCGGGGATGGTACTCCACCCTTTTCCGGGTGAGAACCATGGACTCAGACTTGGAGGTGCTGATTCTCATCGCAGTCGCTTTACACTCGGCTGCGAACCGACCCAGTGAGAGCTGAAGATCCTGGCCAAATGAAGCCATCAGGACCACATCTTCCGCAGAAAAGCAGAGACCTAATCCTGCCGCCACCAAACCGGATCCCCTCAGCGCCTTGAAATTCTGTCCATAAAAGTTAGGAACAGAATCCGTGACATACATTCTGTATTAACAGCGGTAATACCAAATGATCTTGTGGAGTTTAGCAAATACCTCACACAAGGTGCCAAATGATGTCATCTGCTCTCCGGTTACGACACGCCGTATCGTTTGACCAACAAGAAAATCCTAAGGAGGAACACGAGGAGCTGAAATGTACGGTGTAGGTTCACCAGTTTATGGAAATGTTTGTCAAAGGGGCTGTAATTGTAGTTCTCACCTCTGACTCACTCAACATGCTGTCAAAACCAGACAATCCACAAACAGACCTGAGTGGTGACATCATTTATAACCCATGGGGTGTCTTTTTTTTGGTTCCTGTCCGATGCGGATTAGTTTTCAGGTTTTGAGAAAATTTCCACAAGCGAGGTTTGTCACTGGTGTACAGGATGGTGTATGCGTCACCAGTCAGTTGATTGTGACTGGAAGTGCTTCACAGCTGTGGTGTAGTCATTAAAAACACCAAACTAGGCACCTTGTTCAATTACATTCAAAGTTTACTGGCATTGCGCAGTTAGAAACACGCTTCCCTGTATGTGAAATTCCCGCTTGCTGTCCTCAAAATGTGAGAGAAAAGTAGAATGTAGAATGAAAAGTACAAAACCCAAAAGCAGTGAAGTTGGTTGATTGTGTAAATGGTAAATAAAAACAGAATACAATGATTTGCAAAACCTTTTCAACCTATAATCAATTGAATAGACTGCAAAGACAAGATACTTAAAGTTCGAACTGGTAAACCAGGGGTCACCAACGCGGTGCCCGCGGGCACCAGGTAGCCCATAAGGACCAGATGAGTAGCCCGCCGGCCTGTTCTAAAAATAGCTCAAATAGCAGCACTTACCAGTGAGCTGCCTCTATTTTTTAAATTTTATTTATTTACTAGCAAGCTGGTCTCACTTTGCCCGACATTTTTAATTCTAAGAGAGACCAAACTCAAATAGAATTTGACAATATTTTAAAGACTTGTTTAAATAAATTCATTAATTTTTTTACTTTGCTTCTTATAACTTTCAGAAAGACAATTTTAGAGGAAAAAATACAATTTTAAAAATGATTTTAGGATTTTTAAACACATACACCTTTTTACCTTTTAAATTCCTTCCTCTTCTTTCCTGACAATTTAAATCAATGTTCAAGTATTTTTTTTTTGTATTGTAAAGAATAATAAAACCATTTTAATTAAATTCTTCATTTTAGCTTCTGTTTTTTCGACGAAGAATATTTGTGAAATATTTCTTCAAACTTATTATGATTAAAATTAAAAAAAAAATTATTCTGGCAAATCAAATCTGTAGAATCAAATTTAAATCTTATTTCAAAGTCTTTTGAATTTCTTTTAAAATGTTTGTTCTGGAAAATCTAGAAGAAATAATGATTTGTCTTTGTTAGAAATATAGCTTGGTCCAATTTGTTATATATTCTAACAAAGTGCAGATTGGATTTTAACCTATTTAAAACATGTCATCAAAATTCTAAAATTAATCTTAATCAGGAAAAATTACTAATGATTTTCCATAAATTATTTTTAAAAAGTTTTTCTCTTCTTTTTTTCGGTTGAATTTTGAATTTTAAAGAGTCGAAATTGAAGATAAACTATGTTTCAAAATTTAATTGTCATTGTTTTAGTGTTTTCTCCTCTTTTAAACCGTTCAATTAAGTGTAAATATCATTAATTATTAATAATAACATAGAGTTAAAGGTAACTTGAGCAAATTGGCTATTTCTGGCAATTTATTTAAGTGTGTATCAAACTGGTAGCCCTTCGCATTAATCACTACCCAAGAAGTAGCTCTTGGTTTCAAAAAGGTTGGTGACCCCTGTGGTAAACATTGTTATTTTTTGCAAATATCTCATTTGGAATTTGATGCCTGCAACATGTTTCGAAAAAGCTGGCACAAGTGGCAAAAAAAGACTGAGAAAGTTGAGGAATGCTCATCAAACACTTATTTGGAACATCCCACAGGTGAGCAGGCTAATTGGGAACAGGTGGGTGCCATGATTGGGTATAAAAGCAACTTCCACGAAATGCTCAGTCATTCACAAAACAAGGATGGGGCGAGGGTCACCACTTTGTCAACAAATGTGTGAGCAAATTGTTTAAGAACAACATTTTTCAACAAGCTATTGCAAGGAATTTAGGGAATTCACCATCTACGGTCCGTAATATCATCAAAAGGTTTAGAAAATCTGGAGAAATCACTGTATGTAAGCAGCAAGGCTAAAAACCAACACTGAATGCCCATGACATTGGATCCCTCAGGCGGTACTGCATCAAAAAGCGACATCAGTGTGTAAAGGATATCACCACATGGGCTCAGGAACACTTCAGAAGACCACTTTCAGTAACTACAGTTCGTTGCTAAATCTGTAAGTGCAAGTTAAAACTCTACTATGCAAAGCGAAAGCCATTTATCAACAACACCCAGAAACGCCGCCCGCTTCGCTGGGCCCAAGGCCACATGGCCGCCCTCAGAGGGCCGCATGTACCAGTGAATGTAAGAATATAAAAGTATAATCGCCTCATTATATTATTGCCAATACATTTGGTTATTAGATTTTTGTACGTACTAATTGATGGATAACTTGCTTTGAAATCGTAAGTCAAGGTGACAAGCAGATATTTAGGTATTTATTGTTTGTTTTGCAAACTATCATAGGGTATATAATAATTACGGGTGCTAAAAAAATGTTTTTTTTTATCACATTCAAATCCCAATTTTTTTTAGTAATTTAAAAAAATCTATATATATATATTTTTAAAAAAAATATATATATCTATAATTTTTTTGGAGGAATAAAAAAAAAAATTTTTTTAGGCCATCTCTATGCTTATTTGGTGCACATATGTGTCATACGTCAGCAACCAAAAGGAGGTTTTGTATCCGATTTTGTTAAGGTGTCTGTGGAGGGGGGAGTGGCCTGCGGGCCTGCCGCGGAACGGGGTGTGTCAGGAGGAATACTAATACGGTGTAGTCATAGTGCACACTAATAGTTTGTCAATAATAGTGCACAATAATAATTGCCCAGTAATAGTGCACACTTATAATTTCCCGGTAATAATGCAAAGTAATAGTTGCACAATAATAGTGCACACTAATAGTTGTTTTCAATAAGTGCACAATTATAATTGTCCATCAATTGTGCACACTTATATTGTTTTTCAATAATAGTGCGTAATATATAGTGCATACTAACAGTACATACTTATCGTTTCCCAATAATAGTGCACACCGATAGGGCTTTTTCAATAGTAGTTCATGCAATTATTTTTTTCAGTAAAATGGCACACTTATAGTTTCCCAGTGATAATGCATATTAATAGTTGCCCAAAAATAGTGCACACACATTTGTTTACGATAACAGTGCAAACTAATAGTTTGGCAATAATAGTGTGCACTAAATTATTTACAATTCTAGTATTCAGTATTGTGAAACTAATAGTTTCACAATACTGAATACTAATATTGCATAATAGTAGTGCACACTAATAGTTGTCTATTATTAGTGCACACTAATAGTGTACTTCAATAATATTAATATATGCCTAAAAGTTTATTCATTTATAGTGCACATTAATTGTTGCCTAATAATAGTGCACACATACAGTTTTCTGATAATATTGCAAAGTAACAGTTTTCTTTAGTAATAGTGCACACCAATAGTTTCACAATTATAGTTCAAACTCACGATAGTAGTGCACAATAATAGCTACTTAGTAGCAGTGCATACTCATAGTTTATTCCGTACTAGCGCACACAGTTTTTTTTCAATAGTAGTGTACATCAATATTTTTTTTCAATAATAGTGTACACTAATAGTTTGTTCATTAGTAGTGTACAGCATATAAAATATATACTATATTATATTATTATTATTATTATTATATTATACTATATTATACATATATATATATATATGTATATATATATATATATATATATATATATATATGTATATATGTATATATATATATATATATATGTATATATATATATATATATACATATATATATATATATTATGTATTTTCAATAATAGTTCACAGTAGTAGCATTAGTATTAGTGCATGTACACTAATAGTTTTTTTTCCAATATTAGTGCACACTGATATTTACTAATATTTTTCAAAATAATAGTGCACACTAATATTTACCCCGTAACAGTGCATGCACATTAATAGTTTTTTAAAACAGTGTTATACCCAGAATTCCGGGCTCTCCTGGCAGTGTGTGGTGGTCTGATGAACCCACTAGAGGGCAACCTCTACAGTGTTGTTATTATTATATAAAATAATACATTGCAAAAATCAGTTTGAATGGAGAATCGTGTTGAATCGAGTATCGCTTATGAATCAAATCCTCATGCCAGGAATCGGAATCGAATGGCGAGGTGCCCAAAGATTCACACCAATAATTGAATATTTGTATATACATATCAAAGTTTAAAACATATGAAATGTCCTGTATTACATAATTTGTTTTCTGTCAAAATGCAAACAATGAAAACATTTAGTATGAAAGATGAAGTATGCACATTATTCCCAGACTTTCGCGGGCCACGTTAAATGACGTGTCGGGCCGGATCGGGCCCCCGGGCCTTGAGTTTGACACGTGTGAGCGAGTATACAGAAGTGAAAACGTGTGAAGAAGGACAAAAGAGGTCTCCACATAAAGTCCTCCCTTGACGCGCACATCCTGCTTCTGATGAGAAAGCCACAAGCAGGTCATGACCATCTTCTATAAGAGCAGCCAAGGTCATGTGAGCGACAGTAAGAAAGCCTGTGGTCATCTTTTTCAATCATCACGGACACGAACATTTTCTAAAGGGTCTTGATTTGGGACAATGAAGTAAACTTTCCTTTCGAAAAAAGGTTGTGCCCAATAGACCAGTGTTTTTCAACCACTGTGCCGCGGCCGTGAGATACAGTCTGGTGTGCCGTGGGAGATCATCTAATTTCACGTATTTGGTTTAAAAAATATTTTTTGCAAACCAGTAATTATAGTCTGCAAATGATGTGTTGTTGTTGAGTGTCGGTGCTGTCTAGAGCTCGGCAGAGTAACCGTGTAATACTCTTCCATATCAGTAGGTGGCCGCCGGTAGCTAATTGCTTTACAGCGGAAGGCAGTGTGCAGGTAAAAAGGTGTCTAATGCTTAAACCAAAAATAAACAAAAGGTGAGTGCCCATAAGAAAAGGCATTGAAGCTTAGGGAAGGCTATGCAGAACGAAACTAAAACCTAACTGGCTACAAAGTAAACAAATACAGAATTCTGGACAACAGCAAAAACTTACTGCGGAGCAAAGACGGCGTCCACAAAGTACATCTGAACATGACATGACAATCAACAATGTCCCCACAAAGAAGGATAGCAACAACTTAAATAGTCTTGATTGCTAAAACAAAGCAGATGCGGGGAATAGCGTTTAAGACATGAAACTGCGACAGGAAAACACCAACAAAACAGGAAAGGCTACCAAAATAGGAGCGCAAGACAAGAACTAAAACACTACACACGGGAAAACTGCAAAAAAGTCAAAATAAGTCACTGCGTGATGTGACAGGTGGTGACAGTACACCTACTTTGAGACAAGAGCTATATTGATGCATGCTTGGTTATTATTTAAAGTCATATCCAACAATTGCAACAACGACTTTTTACTGTCAACTGAGTTTCATTCATTTTTAATGATTTCTGCTGGTGGTGTGCCTCTGGATATTTCCGATGAAAAAAATGTGCCTCGGCTCAAAAAAGGTTGAAAGACACTGCTACGATACAGCCTACGATATAAATTATGTAAATTTGGCAGACGATATAGTTTTTAATACTTTTGTGATAAGGCATGTTGATGACACATTCTAGCCGTGTCCTGTAAATTTGACAACGACAAGCAAACAAACGCATCGTGAACATAATGTAGCATTATTGTCATGATCCGGGGCCCGGATCATGTTTTGTTATGTTCTGTTAGTTTTGGACTCCCTTAGTTCCTGTTTTGTGCACCCTTGAGTTTGTTTTAGTTACCGTGGTCACTTATTATTTTCACCTGCCTCTGATTGGTGTTTGCCGGTCAGTCGGCCTGGCTTCATTGTTTGCTTTTGCAACAGTTACATGAGTATTCCTTGTGTTCTTGCCTATGCTAAGTGTTAGCCTTAGCTTCGAGTGCGATCGGCACATTATTCCTCTGGCTCGTTTTCAGTTTTTAGTACTTGTTTGACTTTCGACAAATAAACCATGTTCCTACCTGCACGTCCTGTCCGGAGTATTCCGTCTGCATCCCGGGGGAACAAACCCCGCAGTAAGCTGTGACCCCCCCCCACGTGACAGAATGAAGCCAGGCTGACTGACCGGCAAAGGCAGGCTTAAATAATGCCTCTGATTAGTGCTCGGGAAACAGGTGAGCGTCCCGAACACCAATCAGAGGCAGGTGAAAATAATAAGTAACCATAGTAACTAAAACAAACTCAAGGGTGCACTAAACAGGAACTACGGGAGTCCAAAACTAACAGAACATAACAAAACATGATCCGGGCCACGGATCATGACAGTTATAGCTAGCGACTAATGTCCCTTATAGTGCAAAGCTGCTTCTAAGTCAGCAATCCTCACCTCTACGTCAGTAAATAAACTAGTTTCTTACAAGTAGCTAAATATGCTGCACTACACACCATAGGCCGACCAAAAGCTAGAGCTCATATATGTACCGTATTTTCCGGACCATAGGGCGCACCGGACTATAAGGCGCACTGCCGATGAGCGGGTCTAGTCAGGTCTATTTTACATACTAAAGGTGCACCAGAATATAGGGCGCATTAAAGGGATCTTTTTTTTTTTCTAAATTGAAAACACTTTTTTGTGGTCTACATAACATGTAATGGTGGTTCTTTGGCGTCGGCACCCACTATGCTTATGATCTGCATACACTTATGCAGATCCCAAATACAGATCAGTAGATACCAGAAGGTAAGAAAAGTCTCTTTTGCATAATACTGCGAAACAAAACGGCAGATAATATGTCTTCCCTTATACACACACCATAATAATACTGGTATGTTGAAGCACAGTACAATCCATCAAGCGGTGCGGCTTCATAGCTTACCAAAGTCGTACTAAAAAATTCTGATACATTTTTGAGCGCCGTGTGTAATGTTCTATATTTTCAATGGAACATATACAATTTTGGCGTTGTTTACTTGAGTCATAGTGCAGTCTACACATATCTCTTATGTATGACTGCCATCTACTGGTCACACTTACCATTTCACCCTATACCAAATAAAATAGCTTTTAAGTGCGCCTTATAGTCGGACACATACAGTATTTTTTGTTTGTCCTATCCAGGCCACTTAGGCAACCTACTCAGTGGCCTAGTGGTTAGAGTGTCCGCCCTGAGATTGGTAGGTCGTGAGTCACACCAAAGACTATAAAAATGGGACCCATTACCTCCCTGCTTGGCACTCAGCATCAAAGGTTGGAATTGGGGGTTAAATCGCCAAAAATGATTCCCGGGCGTGGCCACCGCTGCTGCCCACTGCTCCCCTCACCTCCCATGGGGTGATCAAGGGTGATGGGTCGAATGCCGAGAATAATTTCGCCACACCTAGTGTGTGTGTGACAATCATTGGTACTTTAACTTAACATATTGTTGATGTAGATGATCATATCTAGTTTCTCTTGTTATATTCTTATTTTACTGTTATATTTGTATTCTCATTGTTGCTTTTTATTTTTATTCTATTGTAATATTTTTCTATTTTGTTTCCATTTATACTCCCATTATTTACTTTTTAAATTCGGTCTCAATTTTGTAGACTGCTGCTGGAATTTTAATTTTCCTGAGGGAACTCTCCTGAAGGAATCAATAAAGTACTATCTATCTATCTATCTATCTATCTATCTATCTATTTATATCTGCCGTATAAATTTACTTTACAAAAGAGAAGCGTGGGATATTTCTCTTGTTGCCTTTTTTTGTATTTGACTTAATTAAATGCATTTTGTCTATGTTTGGCACAGAAAGAAGAAAAAAAGGAAGACAGGGGGAAATTGAAGGGACAAGAAGGGTAATAAGACAGAGCAACATCAGCAATGACCATATATACATACAGTATATGTCACGCCAAATGATAGCAAAGAAGCAGTTAGTAAAGTAAATACTAACAACTAGGGCTGTCATGTGATTCATTTTTTAAAATCAGATTAATCACATTCTAATTATGTGATTGTGGGGGGGCGTGGCCTGCGGGCCTGCGGAGAAGCGGGGCAAACACCTGCCGCTCTGTTAAAGGCAGCGGTCGGGAAGGTGAAAGGTTGTTGTTGGGGATGGCGGTTGGGGACACACGGGCATGAGTAAGAGCGAGAGCAAAAACAAGACAGACGACACTCTGGGGAAAACCATTTATGTGCTCGAGCGAGAAGAAGAAGAGAGACACAACCCAATGGCTGAAAAGCAAGAAAAGTGACATTTATTGAAAAATAAATCCTTGTTTCACACCGTGCACGCTGGTGTCATGCCGTTAACTGGTGATCTGAACAACCCTGAAGCAAGAGGCTTCCACAGTGATTAATCATGATTAATCACAGGTTATTATGGCATTGGCATTCTCTCGATGAGCTTCAAGCCCGTGAAGTGGAAACCGTTTCAGGTGGCTACCTCTTGAAGCTCATCGAGAGAATGCCAAGAGTGTGCAAAGCAGTAATCAGAGCAAAGGGGGGCTATTTTGAAGAAACTAGAACATAAAACATGCTTTCAGTTACTTCACCTTTTTTTGTTAATGTGTTCATTCATAGTTTTGATGCCTTCAGTGACAATATACAATGTAAATAGTCATGAAAATAAAGAAATGTATGTCTTGATATGCAGTGCATCTGGAAAGTATTCACAGCGCTTCACTTTTTCCACATTTTATCTTCCAGCCTTGTTCCAAAAGGGACTAAATTAAATTTGTCCTCAAAATATTTGCAAATTTGCTAAAAATAAAAAAAATGAAAAATCACGCGTACGTAAGTATTCACAGCCTAATACTTTGTTGATGCTCCTTTGGCTGCAATTATAGCCTCAAGTTTTTTTTTGAAAATGATGCCGCAAGCTTGGTACACCTATCTTTGGGCACTCGTTCATCTTTGCAGCGCCTCTCAAGCTCCATCAAGTTGGATGAGAAGCGTTGGTATTCATCCCGGATGTCTCTGTACATCGCTGCATTCGTGTTTCCCTCTATCGTGACTAGTCTCCCAGGTCCTGCTGCTGAAAACCATCCCCACACCATGATGCTGCCACCACCATGCTTTCCTGAAGGGATGGTATTGGCCTGGTGATGAGCGGTGCCCTGGTTTCCTCCAAACATGACACCTGGCAATCACGCCAAAGACTTCAACCTTTATCTCATCTGACCGGAGAATTTTAGTTTTTCATGGTCTGAGAGTCTTTCGGGTGCATTTGGGCAAACTTTTTGATGACGAAATGGCTTCCATCTGGCTACGATACGGTACCATACAAGCTTGATTGTTTAAAGGCCTACTGAAATGATTTTTTTTTATTCAAACGGGAATAGCAGATCCATTCTATGTGTCATACTTGATCATTTCGCGATATTGCCATATTTTTGCTGAAAGGATTTAGTAGAGAAAACCGACGATAAAGTTTGCAACTTTTGCTCGCTGATAAAAAAAAGCCTTGCCTGTACTGGAAGTAGCGTGACGTCACAGGAGCTAGTATTCCTCACAATTCCCCGTTGTTTACAATGGAGCGAGAGAGATTCGGACCGAGAAAGTGACGATTACCCCATTAATTTGAGCGAGGATGAAAGATTCGTAGATGAGGAACGTTACAGTGAAGGACTTGAGAGGCAGTGATGGACGTATCTTTTTTCGCTCTGACCGTAACTTAGGTACAAGCTGGCTCATTGGATTCCACACTCTCTCCTTTTTCTATTTTGGATCACGGATTTGTATTTTAAACCACCTGGGATACTATATCCTCTTGAAAATGAGAGTCGAGAACGCGAAATGGACATTCAGTGCCTTTTATCTCCACGACAATACATCGGCGTAATGCTTTAGCTACGAGCTAACATGATGGCATCGTGCTGTAACTGCATATAGAAACAAAAAAATAAACCCCTGACTGGAAGGATGGATAGAAAATCAACAATACTATTAAACCGTGGACATGTAAATACACGGTTAATGCTTTCCAGGTTAACAATGCTGTGCTAACGACGCCATTGAAGCTAACTTAGCAACCGGACCGCACAGAGCTATGCTAAAAACATTAGCTCTCCACCTACGCCAGCCAGCCCTCATCTGCTAATCAACACCCGTGCTCACCTGCATTCCAGCGATCGGCAGAAGGACTTCACGCGATGCGTTTGGCGGCCCGGAGATGTAGGAAGTCAAGGTGAGGTCGGCGGCTAGCGCAGCTAGCGCTCCAACAAAGTCCTCCTGGTTGTGTTGCTGTAGTCCGCTGCTAATACACCGATCCCACCTACAACTGTCTTCTTTGCAGCCTTCATTGTTCATTAAACAAATTGCAAAAGATGTCCAGAATACTGTGGAATTATGAAATGAAAACAGAGCTTTTTGTATAGGATTCTACGGGGTACCATAACTTCCGTTACTCTGACTTCGTCACGCGCATACGTCATCATACCGCGACGTTTCAGCCGGATATATCCCGGGAAATTTTAAATGTCACTTTATAAGTTAACCCGGCCGTATTGGCATGTGTTGCAATGTTAAGATTTCATCATTGATGTATAAACTATCAGACTGCGTGGTCGCTAGTAGTGGCTTTCAGTAGGCCTTTAAATAAATAATACAAACTTTAAAAAACACTCACATTGTCATTATGGGGTATTGTCTTTAAAATGTTGAGGACTAAAATGAATTTATTCAATTTTGGAATAAGCCTAAAATAACAAAATGTGGAAAAAGTGAAACACTGAATAGTTTCTGGATGCACTGTATAATGTTATTGCAGGTAGATTGCTATATATATTGCCACTATGTAATCCCGAATTTGTATTACAATTGGTAATCTTACTTTTTTATTACAATTTTGATAAAATATTTAAAAAAAAAAAAAAAAAAAAAAAAAGACTGATAGAGAAAAGGTTTGGAATTGAATGTTGAGTAGTTGTAAGATTGACATCCACGGTCAACAAGTTCATTACTTCCCATTTTAATCTGCAACAATCACCGAGTTTACTCACACCCACAAACTCTGTGCTCCAAACCAACAAAAGAACGTTTGATTTGGTGCCAACGCTAATAAAAAAAAACACTAAACTGGCTTTTCATTTGTCTTATCTAAATTGAATTTATGTATGGGGGAAATAACAGCCAGCAATCAAAAAGACATCCCAAAAGGTGGATAATGTTTTAGTTTTTCCGGAAAGAAAGGCAGCAGATGACCTGCTCTTTGACATTGCAGTACACATATTTATGTATGAACATCTGCTGTTGCAGCTATTTTAGGATGGGTGTTTATTCAATTCAAGGTCACACACACATTTTACACAATCTAAGTCAGTGTTGGTTTACTCCTTTTCTTGTTTGGAGTAGATGAAAACTATTGTGAAATCCTGGATATTTATTGTGTGACAGTTCCTCGGTTTATTCTTGCGCCTGGTAATGATGATCTGGTGTGTGGTATGTGTAATATACTAAACAATACGAGAAAAATGTGGCCTGAAATTGGCAGCAGCAACTGGAATCACACCATTGTCAATGAGTTACCAAATATTCATCACCATTGAATTAGGTCTTTTCTTCAAATATTGGTATCGTATTCCAGGGAAGGTCGCACATTTTGGTATCAATCTAATACTTTGTAAATACAGGGCTAGTATTGCAATTGTTGATACTTTTTAAAAGAACATTTTCAAGATTATTTAATAATTTTGGAATTGTGTTATCTGATTATATTCAGATTAAAACACAGGGCAAAGATTTTTGGTAAACAATAAAACATATTTGTGAACAAACTTAAACACTTTACCAATTTTACCCAACACCGGTGAAGTTGGTACGTTGTGTAAATCGTAAATAAAAACAAAATGCAATAATTTGCAAATCCTTTTCAACCTGTATTCAATTGAATAGACTGCAAAGACAAGATACTTAACGTTCAAACTGGAAAACGTTATTTTTTGCAAATATTAGCTCATTTGGAATTTGATGCGTATTGCAACATGTTTCAAAAAAGTGGCATAAAAGACTAAGAAAGTTGAGGAATGCTCATCAAACACTTATTTGGAACATCCCACAGGTGAACAGGCTAATTGGGAACAGGTGGGTGCCATGATTGGGTATAAAAGTAGATTCCATGAAATGCTCAGTCATTCACAAACAAGTATGGGGCGAGGGTCACCACTTTGTCAACAAATGCGTGAGCAAATTGTTGAACAGTTTAAAAACAACATTTCTCAACCAGCTATTGCAAGGAATTTAGGGATTCCACCATCTACGCTCCGTAATATCATCAAAAGGTTCAGAGAATCTGGAGAAATCACTGCACGTAAGCGGCAAGGCCCATGACCTTCGATCCCTCAGGCGGTACTGCATCAAAAAGCGACATCAGTGTGTAAAGGATATCACCACATGGGCTCAGGAACACTTCAGAAAACCACTGTCAGTAACTACAGTTGGTCGCTACATCTGTAAGTGCAAGTTAAAACTCTACTATGCAAAGCGAAAGCCATTGATCAACAACACCCAGAAAGGCCGCCGGCTTCAATGGGCCCAAGCTCATCTAAGATGGACTGATGCAAAGTGGAAAAGTGTTCTGTGGTCTGACGAGTCCACATTTCAAATTGTTTTTGGAATTTGTGAACATCGTGTCCTCCGGACCAAAGAGGAAAAGAACCATCCGGATTGTTATAGGCGCAAAGTTGAAAAGCCAGCATCTGTGATGGTATGGGGGTGTGTTAGGAACTCGCATGGCTGCCGTTTTTGTGACCCCTAAATGCGGGAACCAGGAGAGCGAAGAGGAGGTAAGATGAGTTTTAATCTCATACAACAGAAAATGAAGCAGTCTTGCATACAAACATTCCAAACATAGTGATCTCAGTGCTCGAGTGAAACATAAATAGACAAATGCTGATTGGCCGCAGGTGTGGACCAGGTGCCAATCAACAGCAGGTGAGTGAACGAAGACAGTGCTCAGCGGAACAAGCAGGAAGTGGAAACCAAAATAAGAGCACTGATAGGAAGTAAATACAAAAACAAAGAAACAAACAGAAATGAAGTGACTGATCGTCACAGGACCCCCCTCAAGGAACAGATTCCAGATGTTCCCTGGAAACAAGAACGGGAAAAAAAAGTCCAAAAGTTAGGGAGGGCGGAGGGAGTCCAAAAACCAAACTGAACATGATCCCGGCAGCGATCATAACAGGGGTGTATTAGTGCCCAAGGCATGGGTAACTTACACATCTGTGAAGGCACCATTAATGCTGAAAGGTACATACAGCTTTTGGAGCAACATATGTTGTTATCATGGACGCCCCTGCTTATTTCAGCAAGACAAAGCCAAGCCACATCCTGCACGTGTTACAACAGCGTTGCTTCGAAGTACTAGACTGGCCTGCCTGTAGTCCAGACCTGTCTCCCATTGAAAATGTGTGGCGCATTATGAAGCCTAAAATAGCACAAGGGAGACCCCCGGACTGTTGAACTACTTAAGCTGTACATCAAGCAAGAATGGGAAATAATTCTACCTGAAAAGCTTCAAAAATTGATCTCCTCAGTTCCCAAACGTTTACTGAGTGTTGTTAAAAGGAAAGGCCATGTAACACAATATTCAATTCCAAGTTAATGATTTGCAAAAAATAAATCAGTTTTTCAGTTCCAACATTAAGAATCTTGTCTTCTATTTAATTGAATATAAGTTGAAAAGGATTTGCAAATCATTGTATTCTGTTTTTATTTACCATTTACACAACATGCCAACTTCACTGGTTATGGGTTTTGTAGAAGAGAACCCACCAAACTCTGTCAATCAATAGGAAAAGACACAGCTGAGTCCTGGGGGGGGGGGGGGAGTTGCTAATCCTCGGCCACTAAACATATTTGTGTGCTGTACACCACTGAGGCCACACGGCCATCTGCCTCCGGTACCGGGACACTCTGCTGCTCCATGAATCCATACATATTGATTGCTCACTTATCTCAAAGGCGGCCTAGCTGATGAGATGTCAGACATGTGGCCCCCTGCAGTGAAGCTAAAGCCAGGGATGGATGTGAGCAAAGTGAGCACTAGGGTTGTACGGTATACCGGTAGTAGTATAGTACCGCGATACTAATGAATCATGTTCGGTACTATACCGCCTCTAAAAAGTAACGGTCCCCCACCCGTCTGCAATCAGCAGTGTTTAAACTGCTTCAAAATCACTACTCCTTGTCTCTGTGGAGACACATCAAGTTTATTTATGTCAAGTATCAACCATTGAGGACGAGTGAGTGATTGCTATAAATGTGTCGCGACACACCTCGGAGGCATGATAACATATGGACTCAAATTTGCCTGTAGTTGACGATTTCAAGACATCATTTCATCATATCCAGTCATTTACCATTAAGACGACTGACTTAACTTTGAACACACTAATCACATGTGAATGAAGGGCATACTTACTCAACAGCCATACATGTCACACTAAAGGTGGCCGATGAACAACGCCAACACTGTCATAAACATGTGCCATATAGTGAAACCACACTAAACAACACTGTCATAAATATGTGCCATATAGTGAAACCCCACTAAACAACACTGTCATAAATATGTGCCATATAGTGAAACCCCACTAAACAACACTGTCATAAATATGTGCCATATAGTGAAATCCCACTAAACAACACTGTCATAAATAGGTGCCATATAGTGAAACCACACTAAACAACACTGTCATAAACATGTGCCATATAGTGAAACCACACTAAACAACACTGTCATAAACATGAGCCTTATAGTGAAACCACACTAAACAACACTGTCATAAACATGTGCCATATAGTGGAATCCCACTAAACAACACTGTCATAAATATGTGCCATATAGTGAAACCACACTAAACAACACTGTCATAAACATGTGCCATATAGTGAAATCCCACTAAACAACACTGTCATAAATATGTGCCATATAGTGAAACCCCACTAAACAACACTGTCATAAATATGTGCCATATAGTGAAACCCCACTAAACAACACTGTCATAAATATGTGCCATATAGTGAAACCACACTAAACAACACTGTCATAAATATGTGCCATATAGTGAAACCACACTAAACAACACTGTCATAAATATGTGCCATATAGTGAAACCACACTAAACAACACTGTCATAAATATGTTCCATATAGTGAAACCACACTAAACAACACTGTCATAAATATGTGCCATATAGTGAAATCCCACTAAACAACACTGTCATAAATATGTGCCATATAGTGAAACCCCACTAAACAACACTGTCATAAATATGTGCCATGTAGTGAAACCCCACTAAACAACACTGTCAAAAATATGTGCCATATAGTGAAACCCCACTAAACAACACTGTCATAAATATGTGCCATATAGTGAAACCACACTAAACAACACTGTCATAAACATGTGCCATGTAGTGAAACCCCACTAAACAACACTGTCATAAATATGTGCCATATAGTGAAACCACACTAAACAACACTGTCATAAACATGTGCCATATAGTGAAACCACACTAAACAACATTGTCATAAACATGTGCCATATAGTGAAACCACACTAAACAACACTGTCTTAAATATGTGCCATATAGTGAAACCACACTAAACAACACAGTCATAAACATGTGCCATATAGTGAAACCACACTAAACAACACTGTCGTAAACATGTGCCATATAGTGAAACCACACTAAACAACACTGTCATAAATGTGTGCCATATAGTGAAACCACACTAAACAACACAGTCATAAACATGTGCCATATAGTGAAACCACACTAAACAACACTGTCATAAACATGTGCCATATAGTGAAACCACACTAAACACCGTCATAAATATGTGCCATATAGTGAAACCCCACTAAACAACACTGTCATAAACATGTGCCATATAGTGAAACCCCACTAAACAACACTGTCATAAATATGTGCCATATAGTGAAACCACACTAAACAACACTGTCATAAATATGTGCTATTTAGTGAAACCCCACTAAACAACACTGTCATAAACATGTGCCATATAGTGAAACCACACTAAACAACACCGTCATAAATATGTGCCATATAGTGAAACCACACTAAACAACAACGTCATAAATATGTGCCATATAGTGAAACCCCAGTAAACAACACTGTCATAAATATGTGCCATATAGTGAAACCCCACTAAACAACACTGTCATAAATATGTGCCATATAGTGAAACCCCACTAAACAACACTGTCATAAATATGTGCCATATAGTGAAACCACACTAAACAACACTGTCATAAATATGTGCCATATAGTGAAACCCCACTAAACAACACTGTCATAAATATGTGCCATATAGTGAAACCCCACTAAACAACACTGTCATAAATATGTGCCATATAGTGAAACCCCACTAAACAACACTGTCATAAATATGTGCCATATAGTGAAACCACACTAAACAACACCGTCATAAATATGTGCCATATAGTGAAACCACACTAAACAACAACGTCATAAATATGTGCCATATAGTGAAACCCCACTAAACAACACCGTCAAAAATATGTGCCATATAGTGAAACCACACTAAACAACACCGTCATAAATATGTGCCATATAGTGAAACCACACTAAACAACACCGTCATAAACATGTGCGATATAGTGAAACCCCACTAAACAATACTGTCATAAATATGTGCCATATAGTGAAACCACACTAAACAACACTGTCATAAATATGTGCCATATAGTGAAACCACACTAAACAACACTGTCATAAATATGTGCCATATAGTGAAACCCCACTAAACAACACTGTCATAAACATGTGCCATATAGTGAAACCACACTAAACAACACCGTCATAAATATGTGCCATATAGTGAAACCACACTAAACAACACCGTCATAAACATGTGCCATATAGTGAAACCACAATAAACAACACTGTCATAAATATGTGCCATATAGTGAAACCCCACTAAACAACACTGTCATAAATATGTGCCATATAGTGAAACCCCACTAAACAACACTGTCATAAATATGTGCCATATAGTGAAACCACACTAAACAACACTGTCATAAACATGTGCCATATAGTGAAACCCCACTAAACAACACTGTCATAAATATGTGCCATATAGTGAAACCCCACTAAACAACACTGTCATAAATATGTGCCATATAGTGAAACCACACTAAACAACACTGTCATAAATATGTGCCATATAGTGAAACCCCACTAAACAACACTGTCATAAATATGTGCCATATAGTGAAACCCCACTAAACAACATTGTCATAAACATGTGCCATATAGTGAAACCCCACTAAACAACACTGTCATAAATATGTGCAATATAGTGAAACCACACTAAACAACACTGTCATAAATATGTGCCATATAATGAAACCACACTAAACAACACTGTCATAAATATGTGCCATATAGTGAAACCACACTAAACAACACTGTCATAAATATGTGCCATATAGTGAAACCACACTAAACGACACTGTCATAAATATGTGCCATATAGTGAAATCCCACTAAACAACAATGTCATAAATATGTGCCATATAGTGAAACCACACTAAACAACACTGTCATAAACATGTGCCATATAGTGAAACCACACTAAACAACACTGTCATAAACATGTGCCATATAGTGAAACCACACTAAACAACACTGTCATAAATATGTGCCATATAGTGAAACGACACTAAACAACACTGTCATAAATATGTGCCATATAGTGAAACCACACTAAACAACACTGTCATAAATATGTGCCATATAGTGAAACCACACTAAACGACACTGTCATAAATATGTGCCATATAGTGAAATCCCACTAAACAACAATGTCATAAATATGTGCCATATAGTGAAACCACACTAAACAACACTGTCATAAACATGTGCCATATAGTGAAACCACACTAAACAACACTGTCATAAATATGTGCCATATAGTGAAACGACACTAAACAACACTGTCATAAATATGTGCCATATAGTGAAACCACACTAAACAACACTGTCATAAATATGTGCCATATAGTGAAACCACACTAAACGACACTGTCATAAATATGTGCCATATAGTGAAATCCCACTAAACAACAATGTCATAAATATGTGCCATATAGTGAAACCACACTAAACAACACTGTCATAAACATGTGCCATATAGTGAAACCACACTAAACAACACTGTCATAAACATGTGCCATATAGTGAAACCACACTAAACAACACTGTCGTAAACATGTGCCATATAGTGAAATCCCACTAAACAACACTGTCATAAATATGTGCCATATAGTGAAACCCCACTAAACAACACTGTCATAAATATGTGCAATATAGTGAAACCACACTAAACAACACTGTCATAAATATGTGCCATATAGTGAAACCACACTAAACAACACGGTCATAAATATGTGCCATATAGTGAAACCCCACTAAACAACAATGTCATAAATATGTGCCATATAGTGAAACCACACTAAACAACACTGTCATAAACATGTGCCATATAGTGAAACCACACTAAACAACACTGTCATAAACATGTGCCATATAGTGAAACCACACTAAACAACACTGTCGTAAACATGTGCCATATAGTGAAATCCCACTAAACAACACTGTCATAAATATGTGCCATATAGTGAAACCCCACTAAACAACACTGTCATAAATATGTGCAATATAGTGAAACCACACTAAACAACACTGTCATAAATATGTGCCATATAGTGAAACCACACTAAACAACACGGTCATAAATATGTGCCATATAGTGAAACCCCACTAAACAACACTGTCATAAACATTTGCCATATAGTGAAACCACACTAAACAACACTGTCATAAATATGTGCCATATAGTGAAACCACACTAAACAACACTGTCATAAATATGTGCCATATAGTGAAACCACACTAAACAACACTGTCATAAATATGTGCCATATAGTGAAACCACACTAAACAACACTGTCATAAATATGTGCCATATAGTGAAACCACACTAAACGACACTGTCATAAATATGTGCCATATAGTGAAACCACACTAAACGACACTGTCATAAATATGTGCCATATAGTGAAATCCCACTAAACAACGTCATAAATATGTGCCATATAGTGAAACCACACTAAACAACACTGTCATAAACATGTGCCATATAGTGAAACCACACTAAACAACACTGTCATAAACATGTGCCATATAGTGAAACCACACTAAACAACACTGTCATAAATATGTGCCATATAGTGAAACCACACTAAACAACACTGTCATAAATATGTGCCATATAGTGAAACCACACTAAACGACACTGTCATAAATATGTGCCATATAGTGAAATCCCACTAAACAACAATGTCATAAATATGTGCCATATAGTGAAACCACACTAAACAACACTGTCATAAACATGTGCCATATAGTGAAATCCCACTAAACAACACTGTCATAAATATGTGCCATATAGTGAAACCCCACTAAACAACACTGTCATAAAAATGTGCCATATAGTGAAACCACACTAAACAACAATGACAAACACATTTTGGGAGAATATTTGCACCGCAACACAACATAAACAAATTCCCAGAATTCCCTGCAGCACCAACTCTTCCAGGACGCTACAATATAAACAAACGCCATTGGTGGATCTACACCTAACATCCACTGTAATGATACCAAGTAAAGGAGCGTATCTAGTCGATACTACTATGATTACATCAATATTTTTTAGCATCACAAAATCTTCTTTAATTAAAAAAAAATGTGTATTATGTTTATAAACTCAGGAAATACGTCCCTGGACACATGATGACTTTGAATATGACCAATGTATGATACAGTAACTACTTGGTGTCCGATTGATACCCAAATTTGTGGTATTTCCAAAACTAATGTAAAGTATCCAAACAACAGAAGAATAAGTGATTATTACATTTTAACAGAAGTGTAGATAGAACATGTTGAAACAGAAAATAAGCAGATATTAACAGTAAATGAACAAGTAGATTAATAATTCATTTTCTACCTCTTGTCCTTAATAATGTTGACAAAATAATAGGTGTATAAATGACACAATATGTTACTGCATACGTCAGCAGCTAAATTAGGAGCCTTTGTTTGTTTACTTACTACTAAAAGACAAGTTGTCTTGTACGTTCACTATTTTATTTAAGGACAAACTTGCAATAAGAAACATATGTTTAATGTACCCTAAGATTTTTTGTTCAGATAAAGCCAAAAATGACATTTTTTGTGGTCCCCTTGTTAGAATAATCATGTGTACGTTATCACACAACTCTTCTGCTTAAAGGCCGTCGCTATAGCCATTATCAATTGTGCTGAAGTTGTACTTTTCTATCTGTGCAAAGCGAGTCGTCTCGTATCAGCGTTTGTTTCCAGAATCGGCCTGCTGACTGCCGAGGGCGAACATCGAGTGCCGTGACGCAGACAGAGCGATATCACGAGTGTCAGCACATTTGCATTTCATTAATAGTCATATATTGTGTCTAACTGGGGCTGCTGAGATTACCCCCCTTCCTTCAGCAGCAGCTTCCGTGATGTAACCAGGGACCTCCCAAATAAATAGAGGAGCACGTGGGCAGGATTTTAGAGCATAGTTTGGATCTGTAACTAGAGTACAGCCCAATAACGTCTCTCCTCATTGAGCAAAATTTAACTCTGTCCCCGCATGATTCCTTGCTTCTTGTCTGTTTAATAAATGTCATCAGTGTTTGAACCTGACACCCTTTATTTAGAAAAGCAGTGGAATACATTTTGGTACCGGCACCGGTACCAAAATATTGGTATGGGGACAACACTAGTGAGCACTGTGATGTGGAAACAGCTTGAACATTTGTAAGAACTACAGGTGAGACCAAACAAGTGTGCATCAGTCTGCAAAGGAAGTGAAACGTCTCCCTTTCTCTTCGCCACCCACCCACCACCACAAAACCGCCGTCCTCTTTCAAGTCATCTCATTTCAGAGCAGACTATTAATCAGTGCTTTGTTGGTCGGATGGCTCACACTCACGTACCGCGATTGCTGAACTCAGCAGATAGCAAGTGGATTGAGGGTGACTAAACCCTTTAAAAGGCATAGCTTTGTGGGAGGAGGATCATTGATGGATGGATGGATGGATGGATGGCTGCAAAAATATTAGTTTGTGGATGTAAACAGATGGATTTAGTACAGTACATCACCCATGTGCAAGAAGTAGATTTTGTCATTTATATAAAGCAGCAGAGCTCACACCTCCGCTAAGATTAAGCTTATGATTGATGTGAACAAAATATTTTATTATGTGTTTTTTTGGAGAGCAGGGTACTTAATGGTTCATGGAGGATGGCAGCCAGATGGGCATTTCCATTTTGCATCTAGATCCGCACAATATTTTTATTTTCCAAGCTGATGGCGATTACTTCCTGTTTATTAAGACCGATAACTAGGGATGGGTAGCCAACCAGGTAAGACTTGACAGGTCTGCCTGGTTGGCCACACCTACAAGAACAGCCGATAGGCAACACGTCACAGTGGTCAGGTGACCCTTCCGAAGAAGACTGCAGAGGGCATCTCTATCCTCCTTCAAAGCCGCACTAAAAGAACACCTCCAGGCAACTTCAACCCTAATGCCTGGTTCACACCAACGGCGCTTGCCGCGCTTTAAAGCGGCGAGCAAAGCGCCGTCATTTTTGTCAATTTTTCCACGAATATCCCGATCTCCGAAGTAATGTTATGCTTTGATACGCTCTGATACGAATTAGTTGCCGCTTTGTTACCGTTCCTCACGATTTGATGCCGCTTTGATCCTGCTTTGATACGCTTTAAATCACGCTTTGATAAGTTTTATTACGCTTTATTGAACTTTATTACGCTTTGATGCAATCCTGACGCTTTAAATCAGGCTCTGGCACGATTATCAAGCTCTGTTGTGCATTGTTACAACAAAAATAAGAAAAAAATGTGAAAAACTCAGTATACTACGTTTTCCCCACATTTTTTTAGATTTATCTATTTATTTGATTTCTCTTTTTGTTTTATTGTATACAGGATAAAACACAATGTAATAAAAAAGAGAAATATGATAAACAAATAAGTAAAAAAAAATGTGAAAAATTCAGTATACTACGTCTTCCCCACATTTTTTTAGATTTATCTATTTATTTGATTTCTCTTTTTGTTTTATTATATACAGGATAAAACACATAATGTAATAAAAGAGAAATATGATAAACAAATAAGTAAAAAAAAATGTGAAAAACTCAGTATACTATGTTTTCCCCACATTTTTTTAGATCTATCTATTTGATTTCTCTTTTTGTTTTATTATATACAGGATAAAACACCTAATGTAATAAAAAAGAGAAATATGATGAACAAATAAGTTTTTAAAAAATGTGAAAAACTCAGTATACTAAGTTTTCCCCACATTTTTTTAGATGTATCTATTTATTTGATTTCTCTTTTTGTTTCATTATATACAGGATAAAACACATAATGTAATAAAAAAGAGAAATATGATAAACAAATAAGTTAAAAAAAAAAGTGAAAAACTCAGTATACTGTTTTCCACACATTTTTTATATTCATTTATTTTTTCAATTTCTCTTTTTTTCCCATTATATTATGTTTTATATCTTCATTTCTTTTATTTCTTTGTCATCTTAATAAATATCTATCTTTCATTACAGGATAAAACGCATAATGTAATAAAAAAGAGAAATATGATAAACAAATAAGTAAAAAAAAAAGTGAAAAACTCAGTATACTGTTTTCCAGACATTTTTTATATTCATTTATTTTTTCAATTTCTCTTTTTTTTTCATTATATTATGTTTTATATCTTCATTTCTTTTATTTCTTTGTCATCTTAATAAATATCTATCTTTCATTCCTTATGCTAGTTGACAATAATAAAATGCATTTCTTTTATTTTTTATATTCATTTATTTTTTCAATTTCTCTTTTTTTTCCGTTAATAAATATCTATCTTTCATTTCTTATGCTAGTTGACAATAATAAAAGGCATTTCTTTTAAACGTAACATATTCTCTTTATTATTAACATTTTCATACAGAAAAATGATAGACAGCAATGTCAAACTGCAACATCAAACAGCAGAAGTACAGAAACAATGATCATCGTATAAAAAAGGCAATGATGCAAAAGAGAATGGATTTGTAATCCTGTGTTGGTTTTACATAAAGTTTCAATGTCACTAGTCAATATCACTTTGCTGAGCTTTGTCAGGCTTTGTCACGCTTTGATACGCTCTCCGCGCTTTATTCCATTCTTGACAGAGCGCAGAATTTTTTTAAACCGTTTAAAATTTTTTGGCGAACTTGCCGCATGTCCCGCTTCACTACAAGCTTTCCTACGATCCATTAGGACCCTCACGCTTTAATCAGGCTTTGTTACGCATTAACGCCGCTTTACATGCCGCTTTACATGCCGCTTTAAAGCGCCGTCAAAGCGCCGTTGGTGTGAACCTAGCATAAACTAACACCCTCCTTTCCACATCATACCTCTTCGGATTGTAAATAATCAAATGTAAATAATCAAATGTAGACACTTTTTCTTATACTTTCTGATCTCTCTCAATCAAAACAGTCGAAACATGTTAGGTAAAAATTCCATCTAATATACTAAAAATTTTGTCTGACTACAAGAACATTTGAAAAGTCAAGGGATGGGTATTGTTTACGTTTTAACCGATACATTAAGCAAGGGTGAAGTGAAGTGAATTATATTTTATTGGGCTTTACATAGTGAAACCCATTTTCTTTATGTCATGATCCGTGGTCCGGATTTGTGTTTTCTGTTTGTTTTGGACTCCTTTAGTTCCTGTTTGTGCACCTCCTGAGTTTGTTACCATGGCTACTTATGATTTTCACCTGCCTCTGTTGTTCGGGACACTCACCTGTTTGTAATCAAGAGACACTATTTAAGCCTGTCTTTGCTGGTCACTCGTCCTGGCTTCTTTTTTTGCTTCACGCAACCTACTAGTGAGTCTTGTTTGTTTCATGCCACAGTTTTGTGAGTGTTCCATGCCATAGTTTATGCTAAGTGTTTGCTTCATGCTCTCATCACATAAGTTCGCTTGTCTTCTAGTCCATGCTAAGTGGTAGCTTAGTTTTGAGTGCGATCAGCACATTATTCCTTTTGCTTGTTTTCTGTTTTTTGGTACTTTGCGTTATTTTCAAGTATAAATCATGTTCCTACCTGCAAGTCCTGTCCGGAGTCGTCCGTTTGCATCCCGGGGAGAACGAACTGCGCAGTAAGCTGCAACCCCGCCGTGACACTTTCAGCTACATTTAAACCAGTGTAGGTGGCACTGGTAACAGGTGGGTAGAGGGTCTTGCCCAAGGACACGACAGTCTGCAACCCAAGGCTCTGGAACAAGGGTGTCAAAGTCATTTTAGCTCAGGGGCCGCATGGAGGAAAATCTGTGCACACGCAAAATCATGGCTTTAAAACTAAAAAATAAAGACAACTTAAGAATGTTTTCTTTGTCTTACTTTGGTCAAAAATAGAACAAACACATCCTGAAAATATTACAGTAAAAATATAGAAAAAAAGTAAAGTTTAGATCCATGAAGGAAAGAAGAAAGTGAATGAATGTTTATACCTGAATACATTTACATATGCATAAAAATGTGGTTTCTTTTGTATAATTTTTTTTAATGAATTAAGTAATGTTTATGAAAACATTTTTCTAAAACACAATATAGAATGTGAGATTGACCAGGATAATGCATACAATTATCTTTTGTTTTCAAAACGCTGACAAAATAGTGGGACCCCAAAAATGTACTGCACCAACACTGATGGAGTATTGGTGCGTGCAAAACAGCAGCAGGTGGCTGTGGCCTGCGGGCCGGTTCTAATACTAATCAAATATCATCCTGGGGGCCAGATCATTCATTGACACATCGGCCCTGGAGCCTCCGCCCTGGCTCCCTTTGGCTTTGAAAGGAAATGTCAATAATCAATGGCAATTTAATTTTAATGTATTTTATTTTATTTTATTTACTTAGTGTATTTTAATGTAACAGTTGTTATTTTGGAGAGTTTGCTGATCTATCTTGTTTGCAGGTTCTCCACGTGCATGCATGGTTTTCTTTGGGTACTCTGGCAAAAAGCATGCATGCTAATTTCATCGTAGAACTTTAAATTGTCCATAGGTGTAAGAGTGAGTGTGAATGTTTGTCTATTTGTGTACCGCTCCACCGTGACACAAACAAGGATAAGCGGTATAAATAAATGGATAGTTTGACACACAAGCACTGATATGATACCATTAGTGCCAGTAGTCAATGAAGTCGAAATGAAAGCATTAAAATGAAAAACAACGACGAACTGTCAGGTGGCGTCTCCTTGAATGCACCCTTGGCGTGTAAACGCCATACTGCCTTCCTCAGCTGTTTTGCATTTGTACATGAATCTGAATACCTCAGACTGAGGGCATCTTTTATGTGGATGTCTAATCTCTTCTAAATTGAGTTAGGGAAAAGTACTGCAGCAGAATGGACCAGAATAGCATGACAGTGCGAACAAATATTTTGCATTTAAATTAGTTTGGCCGGCATATTTTGCCTACAGCTGCCTTTTGTTCTCGTTAACATAATGAGGTTGCACATACTAAATACTGCAATATACTATGAACTCAGGTGGTCCCGATACCAGTATTTTGGTAACGCTACCGGTACAAAAATGTATTTGGATACTTTTCGATACTCTTCTAAATAAAGTTGACCACAAAAAATTGCATTATTGGCTTTATTTTAACAAAATATCTTAGCGTACATTAAACATGTTTATTATTGCAATCTAAGAACAATTTTGTCCTTAGATAAAATAGTGAACATACTAGACAACTTGTCTTTTAGTAGTAAGTAAACAAACAAAGTTCTTCCTGAGGGCGTTGCAGTGTTATAACTTCACCTTTATCGTCAGTTTTTAGGCCGAAATGCGTCCGTTCTCCTTTTTCTGTCTACACACCATGTCTGTTTGCTCTGCTCGTAAAACCAGCAATGTCACAGCAAAATCAGTTTTTACCTTAATAAATAATAAATGAAGACCACACTAGAAATGTAAATGATGCATGTGTTCGGAAATGGATGATGGACTTAAACATTTTAGATGAAAGAGACATATCATGGAATGATATTTGGAAAAATGCCAATAAGCCCTTTAGAAGCATTAAAGATAAGCTGACTCAATTTAAGATGTTGAATAGATTGTATTTTACATCTCCTCAGCTGTTTAAAATTGGTGTAGTAGACTGCAAGTTATGTATGAAGTGTCGGGCAGCTGAGGGAACTCTTGTTCATTTATTGTGGAAATGTCAGAGAATAAAAGAGTTATGGTTGAAAACAACAAAAGAAGCAATCACATTCCTTAATATAAACATCCCAATGACACTGCAAACTTGTATTCTTGGGGATCTACATCAATTTAGTAACGTGTCATCAAAGAGTAAAAATGCTTTTCTTTCAATATGCATAATAACAAAAAGGGTAATATTAAAAAAATGGATGGATGTTGATAGTCCAACTCATACTGACTGGTACACACAAGCTATGGAGATGATATCAGTAGAACAAACTGCATTTAGTTTAGATAATAATGAGTCATATATTGGAATATGGGATCCATTATTTAAATTTGTTACAACTATTAAATGAACCAAAATATGACTTATTATATCTTTGTAGATAGATAGATGGACTTCCCTAATGACATCATGGAGACCCATGGATGGGAGCAGAAATAGAGGAAGACCAAGAGTGAGATGGCGAGATGAGATAGACAAATATTGGGGAACAGTGCAGTGGCAGGGAGCAGCTAGAGATCGTTCACTATGGCAGAAACATGCTGAGGCTTTCGTCCAGCAGTGGACTGACAATGGCTGATGATGATGATGATGATATCTTTGTGGAAAATATTGGACACAGTGTGTTGTCAAGCTTGTGAGATGCGATGCAAGTGTAAGCCACTGTGACACTATTGTTCATTTTAAATTTTTTAAATAATTTTTTATTAATATTTTTAATGATAATATCAATGAGGGTTTTTTAATCACTGCTATTTTGAAATTATTACTAATATTGATGCTGTTGTCGATAATGTTCATTTTTGTTTCACTACATTTGGATTGTTCCGTGTCATGTTTGTGTGTCCTCAATTGCTCCGTTTATTGTTGTTCTTAATGTTGCTGGGACGGGGTTTGGTTTTGGAATTGGATTGCATTATTTTGGTATTGTTGTGTATTGTTTTGTTGATTGATTAATAAATTCATTTAAAAAAAAAAAAAGTTTTTACCTTGAAAATCAGTTTTTGCCTTAAAAATCAACTTTTACCTTGAAAATCAGTAAACCCAGCAATGTCATGACGATGCCCGTTAAAAAAAATATTATAATAAATTGAGAACCGGTACTCATTAGAACCGCGATACTATATAAGTACCGGTATACCGTACAACCCTACTATGAACTGTGCTGCACAGTACGTGTGCAGTGACTTTACTGATAATTATTTAGATGGTTTCTCATTGATTCTTATCAAGAACAAACAAATACACTTTGGCTGTCATTTACCAAGATCCAAATACCACGCACTAAACAGCGTGTGCAAACAATACAATTGCTTGTACTATTAGTGGGCGTTTTGCGTGTGTTCTTCTAACACTGCGTGTGCAGTTGAAAGGTGGTGCAGAACACCTTATTTACTAAATGAGGTTTTTGCGTGGACTATACAGGGCACCACTGTGACACCAGGTCTGACTTGTCGTCATGTGTCCTTTATTTTCTGCATTTGTTTCCTGGTCAGCCTTCCTTATTTTGGTTGCAGTGGCTTGAGCACACCTTGTTGTAGTTGCCCATCAGGCTGCTATAAATACCTGCCTAACCCTTGAGCAGGGGTCGGAAACTAAAAAACGTTGAAAGAGCCATATTGGACCAAAAATACAAAAAAACGAATCTGTCTGGAGCCGCAAAAAATGAAGTCTTATAATGACGTAAGTGTCTATATTAGCTATAATAGCCTACTATCGAAATGACTATGTGTCGCAGGCTGAAGCAAATCTTCATTGACAGAAATGTTGAAATTTAATATTTATTCTACACATTTTTTACATTAGAAACCATTAGTGAATCAGAGGCTATTTAGAAAGTGAGATAACTTCTGGAAATTACTGGCTTTTAATGGCCAAAAGTATAGATGTGTGTGTCCAAGTTAAAGAAAACGGCAGGCTGTCTTCTTTTAATAGATTTATTACAATCTTTGGCAAGCTAGGTAATGTTCGCTGTGGTCTGGAACAACATGGCACATTATCAACTATCTGACATGCAGCCAATATTACATACAGATAATGTGTCATGAGACATGCAAAATAAAATGTTATCCAAAGAGGATAAAAGTAAAGGATATTAAATTAGCTCAAATATACCTACAAATGAGGCATAATGATGCTATACCTAAATAGCATGTTAGCATTGATTAGCTTGCAGTCATGCACTGACCAAATATGCCTGAATAGCACTCCAACAGGTCAATAACATCAACAAAGCGCACTTTTGTGCGTTCACGCACAGCATAAAACTGTTGGTGGACAAAATGAGACAAAGAGGGAGTGGAAGATTTTACATGTAAACAAACCGTTGCGTCACGGTCCACACTATGGTGAGTTCAAGGACCGCCAAAATGAGTAGGACAAAACGGCGTTCACCAAATACTGTCATCAGTGAAGCATACACACAAACAAAATAAACAGTGGGCTTTCTAACAATTGGGAAGGTTTGTGTCGTGTTAGTCCTCAAACAAAAAATATACTAAAACAATAAAAATATTTTTCCCCCAGCTTTTTCCATTTTCAATCCTTTTTTAAAATTGCATAAAGGCACACTCGGTGTGAAAAATGTTGACTTTAACTCCATCAATTACATTTGAGATGAACTGGAACATAGATGGTGAGGCAGCAGATCCTCTCTCAGGTCCAATTCAGTGGGATCAAAACATCCATCCATTTTTCTACCGCTTGTCCCTATCGGAGTCGCGGGGAGTGCATCGAGATCCCTTATTCTGACACCTAGGCACACTTGTACACATTCACTTTCGAAGCCTAACTAATTTTAATGTTAAATTACAGGCCATGGGAGCAGCAAATTAGTGTAATGTAAGGTAGACAATAAAATTCTCCATTTGTTGTCTTTTTCAGAAACATTTGAACAAAGAGAGGTCAGATGGACTAATGGCATTTGTAACCACTGTGCAATGACTACAGTATGCACCAAACGAGTTGCTTCAGTCCTAATGATCAGATCCTGATTGCTGCGGAATGCAATTAATGGATCTCTGCCTAATTTGGCAAGCTGAGATAAACGAGCTCTTTGGAGCACAACAACAGTTCAGCAAACATCACTCAATTCTGACTTGAGGAAGTGAACATTTTCTGTGTGTGACGATCTAAAAGCAGACTGCATAAAAAAACATGTAAATGAAGATGTGAGGTAAACAAAATGTCTTTGAGTCACAGTGAATAACAACATCAGTTTGAGAGCTGTGACACCTTGAGTTTAAACCTGCGTGTGAAAAGGTGAGAGCGGTGTCATGCAGAGGGCACACTACTTATTTCTGAGCTGATGCATTATGGGAAAAACATACACACACATACATATATATATATATATATATATATATACATATATATATATACATATATATATACATATATATATATACATATATATATATATATATATATATATACATATATATATACATATATATATACATATATATATATACATATATATATACATATATATATACATATACATATATATATACATATATATATACATATACATATACATATACATATACATATACATATACATACACATACATACATATACATACACATACATACATATACATACACATACATACATATATACATATACATACATATATACATACATATATATATACATATACATACATATATATATACATATACATATACATATATATACATATACATACATATATATATACATACATATACATACATATATATATACATATATACATACATATACATACATATATATATATATATATATATATATATATACATATATACATATATATATATATATATACATATATACATATATATATATATATATATATATATACATATATACATATATACATATATATATATATATACATATATATATATATATATATATATATATATATATATATATATATATATACATATATACATATATATATATATATATATATATATATATATATATATATATATATATATATATATATATATATATATATATATTAGGGCTGCGAATCTTTGGGTGTCCCACGTTTCGATTCAATATCAATTCTTGGGGTCGCGATTCGATTCAAAATCGATTTTTTTTTTTCGATTCAACGCGATTCTTGATTCAAAAACGATATTTTCCCGATTCGAAACCGAAATCTTTATTCATGGAATACATAGATTTCAGCAGGATCTACCCCAGTCTGCTGACATGCAAGTAGAGTAGTAGATTTTTGTAAAAAGCTTTTATAATTGTAAAGGACAATGTTTTATCAACTGATTGCAATAATGTACATTTGTTTTAACTATTAAATGAAGCAAAAATATGACTTATTTTATCTTTGTGAAAATATTGGACACAGTGTGTTGTCAAGCTTATGAGATGCGATGCAAGTGTAAGCCACTGTGACACTATTGTTCTTTTTTTTGTATTTTTTATAAATGTCTAATGATAATGTCAATGAGGGGTTTTTAATCACTGCTATGTTGAAATTGTAACTAATATTGATACTGTTGTTGATAATATACTTTTTTTTTCACTACTTTTGGTTTGTTCTTTGTCGTGTTTGTGTCTCCTCTCAATTGCTCTGTTTATTGCAGTTCTGAGTGTTGCTGGGTCGGGTTTGGTTTTGGAATTGGATTGCATTGTCATGGTATTGCTGTGTATTGTTTTGTTGGATTATTTAATTAAAAAAAAAAAAAAGGTTTAAATCAACAAAAAAAATCGATTAAAAAAAAATGAATCGATTCTGAATCACACAACGTGAAAATCGCGATACGAATTCGAATCGATTTTTTACCACACCCCTAATATATATATATATATATATATATATATATATATATATATATATATATATATATATATACATATATATATATATATATATATACACATATATATTCAGTATATACTGTATATATGTCAGTGGAAGCTATCTTGCTACAGAGCAATGGATTATTATATTACTTAAATGTTTCACTTTTTTGATAGGATTAATTACAGCCTGTGAAATAATGGATCACTAGGAGGACGGTTGATGAAGCGCGGTAGCGGCGGTCATGAGTAAAGCACGAACACTTCAAACCGACACTAACACTTACTAGCGTGCACGACTGTGACGGACTTTTGAAGAAGAAATAGTGTTGCGTTACAAACTTTTCTGTGGTGTTGCTTCCTTATTTGTGATTACTCCAAGCTGCATATCAGAGCGTATCTGCGTCTTGCTATATGCGTAGCAGCGGCACCTGAAGTAGACTTAGTTTTTTACCAATCCGACACCGTCTTGGTATAAGCGTTTGCCTTGAATAAATCAGTCCTGGACAGATCCTCTGTGAAACAGTGGAGTGAGAACCTGACAGCACAGTTGGGCTGCAGTGAAATTGATTTGCTGTGCAAAGCACAATTTAAGGGCTGTCACAGCTACATTAGTTGGCAGGAGACTGAAAACAAAAGCAGTGACGACAGACATACATTTATACCAGTTGCAAGGGTTCTACTTTTTGCAGACTGACGAGTTGGTCTGAAATATGGTAACATGTCCTGGGACCAGGAGAGTAACATGACATACATTTTAAGTACAGGGGAACATAGTAAGTCAAATACAATCCATTAAGGGATGCTGGACACTTATTGTCAATGACTTCTCTTATTAAGATGCCATCATGGTGACCATATTTCAAATACACCAGACTTTACACAAAGTCACTCTATTGATTTTCCATGACTGCTCATTAGTATTCAAGCACAAATCTGGTCCTCATTGGTCTGAACAGTTCAGCCAATGAAGGCTTTCCCCCCCCCATGTGGAGTTTGTGACAGGGTGCAAAGTGTCCCTTTTACACTTATGTTCATCATTATATGTACAGTTTGTGTGTATGGATGCGATGCCAAGTCATGCTTCAGCAACAAAACACAGGAAATGGAATAAACAACATCATTTATATGCTGTCAAAATTGTCAAGATTCTGAGAAGGGTTTTTTTTACACAAAAGCTGAAAATATTTAAAGTTACCAATCCTTGCCCTGATGTGGGATCTGAGCCGAGGATGTCGTTGTGGCTTGTGCAGCCCTTTGAGACACTCGTGATTTAGGGCTATATTAGTAACATTGATTGATTGATTGAATCCATACATCAGTGTTTTTCAACCTTTTTTGAGCCAAGGCACATTTTTTGCGTTGACAAAAATCCGAAGGCACACCACCAGCAGAAATCATTAAAAAATCGTTGTTGGATATGACTTTAAACCGTAACCAAGCATGCATCACTATAGCTCTTGTCTCAAAGTAAGTGTACTGTCACATCACGCCATGACTTATTTTGACTTTTTTGCTGTTTTCCTGTGTGTAGTGTTTTAGTTCTTGTCTTGCGCTCCTATTTTAGTGTCTTTTTCTCTTTTTTGGTATTTTCCTGTAGCAGTTTCATGTCTTCCTTTGAGCGATATTTCCCGCATCTACTTTGTTTTAGCAATCAAAAATATTTCAGTTGTTTTCATCCTTCTTTGTGGGGACATTGTTGATTGTCATATCATGTTCGGATGTACTTTGTGGACGCCGTCTTTGCTCTACAGTAAGTCTTTGCTGTCGTCCAGCATTCTGTTTTTGTTTACTTTGTAACCAGTTCAGTTTTAGTTTCATTCTGCAAAGCCTTCCCTAAGCTTCTATGCCTTTTCTTAGGGGCACTCACCTTTTGTTTATTTTTGGTTTAAGCATTAGACACCTTTTTACCTGCACACTGCCTCCCGCTGTTTCCGACATCTACAAAGCAATGAGCTACCGGCTGCCACCTACTGATATGGAAGAGTATTACACGGTTACTCTGCCGAGCTCTAGACAACACTAACACTCAACAACAACAAATAATTTGCAGACTTTAATTACTGGTTTGCAAAAAATATTTTTAACCCAAATAGGTGAAATTACAAGATCTCTCACGGCACACCAGACTGTATCTCACGGCACACTAGTGTGCCACGGCACAGTGGTTGAAAAACACTGCACTAGACAACGGCACATTTATTATAATTATTGATTTGCCAAAAATATTTTTTGGACCAATTAGGTGAAGTTGCATAATTTCCCACGGCACACCAGACAATATCTCACGGCACACTAGTGTGCCGCGGCACAGTGGTTGAAAAACACTGCCGTATATAATATACCGTATTTTTCGGAGTATAAGTCGCTCCGGAGTATAAGTCACACTGGTCGAAAATGCATAATAAAGAAGGAAAAAAAACATATATAAGTCGCACTGGAGTATAAGTCGCATTTTGGGGGGAAATTTATTTGATAAAAGCCAACAGCAAGAATAGACATTTGAAAGGCAATTTAAAATGTCTAAAGAATAGTGAACAACAGGCTGAATAAGTGTACGTTATATGAGGCATAAATAACCAACTGGTATGTTAACGTAACATATTATGGTAAGAGTCATTCAAATAACTATAACATATAGAACATGCTATACGTTTACCAAACAATCTGTCACTCCTAATCGCTAAATCCCATGAAATCTTATACGTCTAGTCTCTTACGTGAATGAGCTCAATAATATTATCTGATATTTTACGCTAATGTGTTAATCATTTCACACATAAGTCGCTCCTAAGTATAAGTCGCACCCCCGGCCAAACTATGAAAAAAACTGCGATTTATAGTCCGAAAAATACGGTAATCAATTAAACAGTGCAGTATCTTACATCAAAATTACACTTTCAGCAACCATTTCCATTACAGTATATTTTCTAAAGGGACACTATTATATGGAACTACTTTAGGGTAGTCAGTGTATAGCTTGGATAACATTACCGCATTACACGCTCATCAGCAATGCGCCTTAATACGGTGCCACAGAACTTTCCTCCAGAAGGTCTTATCTTTGTCCATGTGATGTCAGATGAAACAAAAAATGGAGCTGTTTGGCCACAATACCCAGCAATATGTTTGGAGGAGAAAAGGTGAGGCCTTTAATTCCAGGAACACCATCCTTACCGTCAAGCATGGTGGTGGTAGTATTATGCACTGGGCCTGTTTTGCTGCCAATGAAACTGGTGCTTTAAATATGACAATGAAAAAGAAGGATTACCTCCAATTTCTTCAGGACAACCTAAAATCATCAGCCCGGAAGTTGGGTCTTGGGCGCAGTTGGGTGTTCCAACTGTCACGTCGGGGTTTTCGCAGCTTGCTGTGAGATTCGTTCTCCCGGGATGCAAACGGACCACTCCGGACAGGACGTGCAGGTAGGACCATGCTTTATTCTTTGAACAATCAAAGAAGCACCAAAAACAGAAAACAAGTCGAAGGAAACACGTGCCAATCGCACTCGAAGCTAAGGCAAAAACTTGGTCGGGGGGCGTGTTTGGGGCGGGGGGCGTGGCTAAGGGCGTGGTTAAGAAGAGAGTACATTTACAGCTAGAATTCACCAAATCAAGTATTTCATATATATATATATATATATATATATATATATATATATATATATATATATATATGTATGAAATACTTGACTTTAAGTGAATTCTAGCTATATATACACTACCGTTCAAAAGTTTGGGGTCACCCAAACAATTTTGTGGAATAGCCTTCATTTCTAAGAACAAGAATAGACTGTCGAGTTTCAGATGAAAGTTCTCTTTTTCTGGCCATTTTGAGCGTTTAATTGACCCCACAAATGTGACGCTCCAGAAACTCAATCTGCTCAAAGGAAGGTCAGTTTTGTAGCTTCTGTAACGAGCTAAAGTGTTTTCAGATGTGTGAACATGATTGCACAAGGGTTTTCTAATCATCAATTAGCCTTCTGAGCCAATGAGCAAACACATTGTACCATTAGAACACTGGAGTGATAGTTGCTGGAAATGGGCCTCTATACACCTATGTAGATATTGCACCAAAAACCAGACATTTGCAGCTAGAATAATCATTTACCACATTAGCAATGTATAGAGTGTATTTCTTTAAAGTTAAGACTAGTTTAAAGTTATCTTCATTGAAAAGTACAGTGCTTTTCCTTCAAAAATAAGGACATTTCAATGTGACCCCAAATTTTTGAACGGTAGTGTACATGATGTAAGTATATTTAATGTGTTAACAGGCACATTCACAATATCATTTAATATTTATGTATTTTGCTCATTTCAAGCATTTCACCAATTAGATGCAGTCACTGGTGACGTTTGACTGCGTTTCACCAATCAAACAGAGCCAGGCGGTCACATGATTAACTGCACATAGAGTTTCAGCGGCAAAAAACAACAAGCTTAAGCTTACATGAACTCAACGTCAAATTTGAGGAAGCACACCGCGGTAAGTAACGTTAGTAGATATTTTGGCTGTCACCGTAGGCTGATGTTAGCTTCCATACATTTATTAACGCACTGCAGCCTCATAGACAGACAGAGACACACAAACACACACGCACAGTCGCACTCACACACACACACACACACACACACACGCACAGTCGCACCCACACACACGCATGCATAGAAACACCAATCAGTGTGTTCTCAGGTGCAGCCCACACCTATCAGTTTATGGTTTGCGTAAAGGCTAACTTGTTATTTTCCTTTGTAACTTCTGCCTACTGAGCATATGGTGCTGTTAAGTTATTGTGGCTCAATTTGCCTTAATTTTTTGTATGTTAATGTATTATTATTTAATATATATTATTGTTTTAGTTGCTTAAGAGATATTCCTGGCTCTGAATTTGCTCAGTGCTATTTTTATGTTTTTGTTCATTATTTGTTGCCGTCATCATTAAACGAACAGGTTACTCATCAGTTACTCAGTACTTGAATAGTTTTTTCACAACATACTTTTTATTTTTACTCAAGTAGATATTTGGCTGACTACTCCTTACTTTTACTTGAGTAATACATCTCTAAAGTAACAGTACTCTTACTTGAGTACAATTTCTGGCTACTCTACCCACCTCTGGTAGCATGTAGCAGCATAAGCTCTGTGTGATAGTTTCTTTGCATCAGCGCTTATAATAACAATATCGATAATACTTGGTCAAAATTCAGGTCATGATATGTTAATGGAGTATTATTGGCAGTTTTTGGATGTTTTTTAGAGGGCGTTATGGGCGCAATAGATTACTCCCATTAGCTGATTTGTTGTTATTTGTCGTAGTTTGCGAGTTAGAATGCATGAAAAAAGAAAAACATATGAGTTTGTGTCTTAGGGATTGTGAATGATAGGCAAAATTCCAAAAAAAACTGCAATTCCTCCTTAAGTTATCCAAAAGCTATATTGGTGCATTGACAATATGCCTAATATATCTAATAAACTGCCAGTTTGCACGCCCGTTCTAGACATACTAAATAAAGCCGCAAAATTGCAGCCGCAGAACAGTTTTAGTCTTAATAAATCACACTGTATGTGCTAAATGATAAACATTTTTGTGCATTTTCTCCTTCCAGTATTGTGGGTGTTCTGATGATCAGCATATTTTCTGCATATTCATGAAGACAGACATTCTAGATCAGGGATGTCAAAGTGGTTTTCATTGAGGGCCACATCACAGTTATGGCTGCCATCAGAGGGCCGCTTGTAGCAGGAATAATGTAGGAATTTGATTTCATTATTGATTATATAAATTGTTTTAATTAGACTTTACAGAAAAAACTTTACATTTACAAAATGTTAACGTTAAAATAGTTTTTTTTAAATTTCTTACAACATTTTACGGTGAATATAAAAACAGTACCTCTGTTTTGTTTTTTGTTTTTTACGGAAAAAGCTGGCAGCTTAGTTGCCAGAATTTTACTATTAAAATTATTATATAATTATATACTGTTAATGGAAAAACAGTACAATTTTTATTTTTTACTCCGGTAACTTAGCTGCCAGTTTTTCTTCCGTAAAAACAAATCGTCTGTCCATTTACAGTAACACACCGTTAAAAACAAGACTTTACAGTAAAACTATGGCAGCTCAGTCAACAGAATTTTAACGAAAATGTTTTCTTTTTTTTTTCAATTTACAGTAATATTCTGTAAAAAACACCGTAAAATTAATTGACATTTTATTAATTTGAAGGATAGTTTGCTGTAAAATCACAAGTCAAGCAGATATTTTTATTTAGACAAAACATTTTTGGAAAGTATGATAATATACTGTAATATTTGTTGCAATAATGGATACTGTTCAAGTTTAAAAGGTATGCAATTTCGAGCATTACATATATTTTTTCTGTCAAAATGAAAAAAATCCATTGCATTTAGTGGGAAAATATGAAGTACTTCTACTATTAATATTATTATTATCTTGGACTTCAGGAAAGTCAAAGCCCCAGCATCCCCCCTCACCCTGATTGACTCTCCCACCCCCGTCTCCATTGTGGACTCCATCCGTTTCTTGGCCATCAGGCACATGAACAATAACAAGATCTGATAGCTCAGTTACAGCTCATGTTATTCTATTCTGTGTTATATGTGTTTTATGTTGCACCATTGCGCCAAGTAAAATTCCTAGTTTGTGAACCCGTTCTCAAACAATGGCAATAAAAACTCTTCTGATTCTGATTCTGATTCTGACACATGACTCGGGCTTTTTGCTCCGCCGCTCCCAGTCTGTGGAACGCTCTCCCTGACCACCTGAGGGCACCACAGACTGTGGATGCATTTTAAAAAAGGCTTAAAAACCCTTCTTTTTAAAAAAGCCTTCTTTTTTTTTAGATATATGTATACTAGTTTTAGCTATTTGGCTGTTGTAGTTTTTATTAGGGACCGATGTCCCTTTGGGACAGAGTACCCTATTGTATTTCTAGCGTTTTATTATTATACCGCCGCCTCTTTGAGCTGTAATTTGACCCCCTTAACATGCTTCAAAACTCACCAAATTGGACACACACGTCAGGACTAGCAAAAATTGCGATCTAATCAAAAAAACCAAACCCCAAAACTCAAAATTGCGCTCTAGCGCCCCCTAGGAAGAAAACACAGACAAAACTGCCTCTAACTCCCAGTAGAAATGTCGTAGAGACATGAAACAAAAACCTCTATGTAGGTTTCACTTAGACCTATATTTCATACACTGACAACCCCCAGCAAAAATCAACAGGAAGTTTGCAATTCCCCCTTCAAAACAAAAGTTGAGTAAAAACAGTCACCTTTTTTAAAACATTATCTCCTCTGAGCGCGTTTGTCGTGTCGGCTTTAAATTAGCACAGGAGAGAGATTGAACCCTTCTGATTAAAAGTTGATGAAAGAGTTTTAATTACTGCTCCGGTTTGGATTTTATGAGCCTTCAAAGTCGGTCCCGTCCATCGCTGCCTGCAGCTTTAATTTTTATTTAAGATAAACAAGCAACAAGTTTAGTCGATCATCTTTGCATGTAAGATAAAGTTTGTGCATCTTTTACACAAACCTTTAGTAGACCAGGCTCTAGGTGGTCAACTTCTGATGCGGACAATCCTTCCTCACATTAACCTTCAGGCAGAAGTTCATCCCCTGCATGACTATAATTGAATGAGAGAGGATTTATGTTTTTACACAGGATTCCAGCACATTGCCTGAGGGCAGTCATAATTAAAATTGTAGTCAGCAAAATGTTGTTGATTAGTTTGTTACACAACACACTAAATTAGTCTCGCTGTCTAATTATAGCCACAATCCTTTTCATTAGCCATACACTGTGCTGGCCAATTTGTTCAACCCAGCAGAATGCAAGTAGCACTTGTTGTGGGGGAACGATAATGAGGGGAAAAAATGACAACGGCTCATCAGAAATTGAGTTTTGTCTCTCCTGACAAAATAATTAATGTTGGTTGTCGTATTGTGGAACTACCCTTGGGATGTGATCATCTCCATCGTGCTCCTAATACTCGGAACGTTTGGTGTTTATGTCAAACAATATCTGAGAAAGTGGCAAATGTGTGTCTTCCGGGACGGGAGATAATGTCAGAGACCTGCCACACCGTGAAGGAGTTAGCATTTATTATGTTTATTTTACATTCTTTAAGATGGACGTTTCAGCTCCTCCATCATAGCGGGGCTGAATAAGAGAGTATCATCTCAGTCATTTCCCCCTAGCCCAGCTCTCTCCTAATAATGAACACCAACAGAAACATGTCAGAAAATGATGACTCGGATGCTTCAAAGGCGTGCACGCTCCTGGATTATGACTTCCTTATACAGCTGGCCATTTGCCCAGAGCTAAAGCAATGTCTCTGGCGTAAAATAACAAGACTACTAAAGCGGGGCCAAGAATTATGATTCTCTCTGCACTTCTTTTCCGTGCACAAACTTTTACATTTGACTCTTCGATTCTTAGTATGAGGCGGAACAAAACGCTGGCTTGAATACGGAGGGTGGGGCTTGAAGGAATTAGATGCCCATTTTGGAAAAATAATACATGGGAAACTAAATGTTTATTAATTTATTTGAAAAAAATTAGTAAAAAAACAAAAAACATTAGTTTTTTCAGGATCGCATAATGAGTACCGTATTTTCGGACTATAAGGCGCACTTAAAATCCTTTCATTTTCTCAAAAATCGACGGTGCGCCTAATCATTCTGGTTGTGCTTACCGACCTCGAAGCTATTTTATTTGGTTAATGATAAGTGTGACCAGTAGATGGCAGTCGCACATAAGAGATATGTGTAGCCTGCAATATGATGGCAGTCGCACATAAGAGATACAAGTAGACTGCAATATGACTCAAGTAAACAACACCAAAATTGTATATGTTCTAGGGATGTCCGATAATGGCTTTTTGCCGATATCCGATATGCCGATATTGTCCAACTCTTTAATTACCGATACCGATATCAACCGATACCGATATCAACCGATATATACAGTCGTGGAATTAACACATTATTATGCCTAATTTGGACAACCAGGTATGGTGAAGATAAGGTACTTTTAAAAAAAAATGAATCAAATAAAATAAGATAAATAAATTAAAAACATTTTCTTGAATAAAAAAGAAAGTAAAACAATATAAAAACAGTTACATAGAAACTAGTAATTAATGAAAATTAGTAAAATTAGCTGTTAAAGGTTAGTACTATTAGTGGACCAGCAGCACGCACAATCATGTGTGCTTACGGACTGTATCCCTTGCAGACTGTATTGATATATATTGATATATAATGTAGGAACCAGAATATTAATAACAGAAAGAAACAACCCTTTTGTGTGAATGAGTGTGAATGAGTGTAAATGGGGGAGGGAGGTTTTTTGGGTTGGTGCACTAATTGTAAGTGTATCTTGTGTTTTTTATGTGGATTTAATTTTTAAAAACAAAACAAAAAAAACCCGATACTGATAATAAAAAAAACGATACCAATAATTTCCGATATTACATTTTTATGCATTTATCGGCCGATAATATCGGCAGACCTATATTATCGGACATCTCTAATATGTTCCATTGAAAATATAGAACATTACATACGGCGTTTAAAAATCTATCAAGATGTTTTAGTACGACTTTGGTAAGCTATGAAGCCGCACCGCTTCATGGATTGTACTGTGCTTCAACATACCAGTATTATTATGGTGTGTGTATAAGGTAAGACATATTATCTGGTGTTTTGTTTCGCAATATTATGCAAAAGTAACTTTTCTTACCTTCTGGTACCTGCTAATCTGTATTTGGGATCTGCATAAGTCCTGAAAATTTGCGCATGTCCGCCTTTGTAGTCCGTGTAGTCTTCTTTTTCACTATCTTCTTGTTATGGGACATTCATCCTCCGCTGTTGTCATTTCTAATACAAAGGAGTGTAATGAAAATGTACCCCAAATGTATTCCTGTCACTGATTAAAATTTTAACAAAAATGTGTCCTGTCACTTCCGGTGGCCCTCGTGGCGTGCGTGGCTGGGACTTTCAAAGCAGCAGGTTGTGAGTTGAAATTCCATGTCGGAGTTGAAGTAAAGTTTCTAAACTTATGTTTTAATGATGTTGAAATTGCTTAACTTTAGAATAGTGATTTAAATAAGTGGATTGTTCACTGTGTTGCTCAAGGTGATATCATTGATATGGTGCTGAGAAAACCCATGATTTCAGATCGCTCTAAAAACATCCAAAAGCCTCAAACAACAATTTATATCCATTCAGCAACAAACATATGACGAATACGTAATAACAGGCATAATAATGATAACATGTAATATTTACAGTACTTTGGTCATTTTAAGCATAATTGAAATTCCTCCCATGGGCGTGTTGTCATCTTAGGGCGTTCAATGGACTGCTTGGTTTGTATTGGTACTGGAGTAGGCTTCATCAGTTCCTGCTCATAGATTTAGATTGGTCAGTTCTACTGTATTTTTCGGACTATAAGGCGCACTTAAAATCCTTTCATTTTCTCAAAAATCGGTGCGCCTAATGCACGGAAGAAATTTTGGTTGCGCTTACTGACCTCGAAGCTATTTTATTTGGAACATGTAAAAATGACAATTGAGACCAGTAGATGGCAGTCACACATAAGATATACGTGCAGAATGCAATATGACACCAAATTTTGTTCCATTGAAAATATAGAACACGTCGTTCAAAAATCTATCAAAATGTTTTAGTACGACTTTGGTAAGCTATGAAGCCACACCGTTTGATGGATTGTACTGTGCTTAACCACAACACCAGGGGGTGCTCCACTAACCACGTTAAACCCAGATTCCGAACTAACAAAGGTCTTAACTCATTCTCTTTCTATGCCACATCAATGTGGAATGCGCTCCCAACAGGTATAAAAGAAAGGGCATCTCTATCCTCCTTGAAAACCGCTATAAAAGTTCACCTCCAGGCAGCTACAACCCTAAACTAACACCCTCCCCGGATTGCTAATAATCAAATGTAAACAATCAAATGCAGATACTTTTTCTTTTTCTTATGCCTTCTGATCTCTCTCTCTCTCTCTCTCTCTCTCTCTCTATGTCCACTACTTGATGTCCATATCCCCACCCCCCCCACCCCCCCACCCCCCCTCCACACTCCTGATTGTAAATAATGTAAATAATTCAATGTGATTATCTTGTGTGATGACTGTATTATGATGATAGTATATATGATAGTATATATCTGTATCATGAATCAATTTAAGTGGACCCCGACTTAAACAAGTTGAAAAACTTATTCGGGTGTTACCATTTAGTGGTCAATTGTACGGAATATGTACTTCACTGTGCAACCTACTAATAAAAGTCTCAATCAATCAATCAATTCAACATACCAGTATTATTATGGTGTATTATCTGGCGTTTTGTTTCGCAATATTATGCAAAACCAACTTTTCTTACCTTCTGGTACCTGCTGATCTGTATTTGGGATCTGCATAAGTCCTGAAAATTTGCGCGTGTCCACCTTTGTAGTCCGTGGCCACACCGTAGTCGATAAACTTCCGCCTTGAGCGCGCTTTTTGTTCCTTTGTTAGTGTAAAATAAAAAATTTACTCACATTCACGTCTTGCCCGAGCCAACTTTCCGTTGCATTCTGGGAAAACAAACCCCAAGGACCAAGTCCTGACATCGATAACATGACATCATTGCACCAAGTGTGTGCTCTTTCAGTCATTAGTGTGCATATATACAGCCCGGCCCCCTGGCCAAAAATTTTTTTATTGTAATTTTGAAGAATTTACCTGAATGTGCATGAACTATTTCTGTTCAAAATTGTTTGAAATGTTTAAATATCAACTGTCAGTTTACTATACTGTGCCAACTGTACTACTATATGAGTACGTATTTTCTATTGTTTCATTGAAAATAAAACAGCAAAGTCCATTTGGCTGTCATCTGTTTTAATTATGAGACAAAATTGTGTCAAAGTCGTGATTTTTTTTTTTTCATGCATGAAATAAGAAATGATTACTTTAAAAAAGTAGTTTTATACTTGTGAGTGTTGATGACACAGCTTTGCAACAGTTGATATTCTAGTTTCAAGCATGTTTTACTCAATATAGCTCATCAAATCTCAGCTACAAGCTGTAATATCTTACTGAGATCATTTAGGACCAAAACCCTTAAAACAAGTAAAACACTCTAACATAAAATCTGCTTAGAAGAATTATCTTAGACAGAAAATAAGCAAATATCACCATTATTTGAGATATTTCATCTTACTTAGATGTCAGTTTTTGCAGTGCATGTCTGACTAATAGCTCCAATGAGCCACGTAAGCAACAAATGAGCTTGTTAGAATCCACCAACATGGCCTGACCTTATCACCAAGTTGAAAAGAAAATCTCACAGGTTCCTGTGCTGGGTTATTACTGACAGGAATATTTGGAACCTTGACTGTGTAGCTCAGGGGTCACCAACCTTTTTGAAACCAAGAGCTACTTCTTGGGTACTAATTAATGCGAAGGGCTACCAGTTTGATACACACTTAAATAAATTGCCAGAAATAGCCAATTTGCTCAATTTACCTTTAACTCTATGTTATTATTAATAATTAATGATATTTGCACCTAATTGAACGGTTTAAAAGAGGAGAAAACACGAAAAAAAAATGACTATTAAATTTTGAAACATAGTTTATCTTCAATTTCGACTCTTTAAAATTCAAAATTCAACCGAAAAAAAAGGAGAAAAACTAGCTAATTCGAATCTTTTTGAAAAAATAAAAAAAATAATTTATGGAACATCATTGGTAATTTTTCCTGACTAAGATTAATTTTAGAATTTTGATTACATGTTTTAAATAGGTTAAAATCCAATCTACACTTTTTTAGAATATATAAAAAATTGGACCAAGCGATGAGGTGGCGACTTGTCCAGGGTGTACCCCGCCTTCCGCCCAATTGTAGCTGAGATAGGCTCCAGCGCCCCCGAGACCCCAAAGGGAATAAGCGGTAGAAAATGGATGGATGGATGGATGGACCAAGCTATATTTCTAACAAAGACAAATCATTATTTCTTCTAGATTTTCCAGAACAAAAATTTTAAAAGAAATTCAAAAGACTTTGAAATAAGATTTCAATTTGATTCTACAGATTTTCTAGATTTGCCAGAATAATTTTTTTGATTTTTAATCATAATAAGTTTGAAGAAATATTTCACAAATATTCTTCGTCGAAAAAACAGAAGCTAAAATGAAGAATTAAATTAAAATGTATTTATTATTCTTTACAATAAATAAAAAAAATGTACTTGAACATCGATTTAAATTGTCAGGAAAGAAGAGGAAGGAATTTAAAAGGTAAAAAGGTATACGTGTTTAAAAATCCTAAAATCATTTTTAAGGTTGTATTTTTTCTCTAAAATTGTCTTTCTGAAAGTTATAAGAAGCAAAGTAAAAAAATTAATGAATTTATTTAAACAAGTGAAGACCACGTCTTTAAAATATTTTCTTGGATTTTCAAATTCTATTTGAGTTTTGTCTTTCTTAGAATTAAAAATGTTGAGCAAAGCGAGACCAGCTTGCTAGTAAATAAATAAAATTTAAAAAATAGAGGCAGCTCACTGGTAAGTGCTGCTATTTGAGCTATTTTTAGAACAGGCCAGCGGGCTACTCATCTGGTCCTTACGGGCTACCTGGTGCCCGCGGGCACCGCGTTGGTGACCCCTGGTGTAGGTCAAAACGTGCATGTGCAAAGTGCATCTACTATAAACTCCACATTGCCACGGTCACCCCAATGGACTATCCAGCACCATGGCAAAAGTGGTCAACATGTCGCTGGGCTGCCAGCTGAGTGCGGGAGGTGCACTGATGCAGAGACACAGGCCAGATCCCGGGCTTCGTGTTCACTGGCTGGGAATTATCACATCAAACATGCACGGCCGAGGGTTGTGACATTCTTGGAGCGCAGCCATTTCAGCCGGGTGTAAAGTGAGGACCGTGACCGGCGTCGTGCACCAGTGATTTCCCACCACACCAAACATTGCGATCGACAGACAAGCAGGGAGGAAGTTCTCGTCCCGCACGGCGAAACAACAAACACGCTCATCTGTTGTTTAAGCTTTGCTGACGTTTGGGGATTTTTTTATTTTTTTTTTAGATTTTCATCAGTGCTGGCTTTGAGATTTATTAAATGTGGGATTTTTTTTTTTTTAGTGGAAAGAGCACCACTAAAAGTCAGTCACGCTGCGGCAAAGACTGCTAGGTGATTTGATCAGTGCACCCTGCAGCACTGCTCTCAGAGAGCACTCTTACAATATCACATTTTAATCACGCTATGCTGAATATTCAGCATTCGCTGTTCTGGTATTAAAGACATACCAAATATAGACCTCTGGCAGGCTTCAATTGGTATAGTTTGTGAAATCATGGTGGGAAAGGCGTTAATTTACACTCATAGCATGTATGTTGTTGTTTTTTTGTTGTTGTTTTTTAAATGTTGATTTTTGATATACGCAAATCTGTTCTGCATAGCTACTGTACATCAACTTGCATAACACACCGTACTTTTCAGACCATAAGGCGCACTTAAAATCCTTTCATTTTCTCAAAACTCCACAGTGCGCCTAAAGTACGGAATAATTTTGGTTGTGCTTACTGACCTCGAGGCTATTTTGTATGGTACATGGTGTAATAAGTGTGACCAGTAGATGGCAGTCACACATAAGAGATACGTGTAGACTGTGTTGGAAGCATATCCATATTTAAGTGTTACTTCTTTCTAAACTCCTATAGTCATATAAAGAATAGCTAGTATTCTTCCTTCTTTTGAGTCCCATAGTAAGGTGTTGGCTTTCTAGATTGGAATGTGTCAGAGTAGAGATAACTCGGAGTAGTCTAAACAAAGAGAGTGGGGGCGAGGGACAGACGGAAGATCACGGGACTTCCGTGGGGTTTGAGCTAGACCGAGCTAGACCGATCTGGACCGGGCTAGGGAACGCTTGGGTGCTGGGTTGGTCTCAGGTTTGTCCTCTAAGCTTTGAGAATAAACTACAAAATACCAACTATTGCCTGGAGATTGAATATAAACATCAGCATATTGCCATAAAAAGAATCTGGGAGAGACTAGCAATTTGAATTCCCCATTGGAGGAATGCTGGTCAACGCAACAACTGCCATATGATGGCAGTCACACAAAAGAGATACGTGCAGACTGCAACATGATGGCAGTCACACATAAGAGATACGTGTCGACCGCAATATGATGGCAGTCACAAATAAGAGATACGTGCAGACTGCAATATGATGGCGGTCACACATAAGAGATACGTGTCGACCGCAATATGATGGCAGTCACAAATAAGAGATACGTGCAGACTGCAATATGATGGCGGTCACACATAAGAGATACGTGTCGACCGCAATATGATGGCAGTCACACATAAGAGATACGTGCAGACTGCAATATGATGGCAGTCACACATAAGAGATATGTGCAAACTGCAATATGACTCAAGCAAACAACACAAACATTTTAAATGTTCCATTGAAAATATAGAACATTACACACGGCGCTCAAAAATCTATCAAAATGTTTTAGTACGACTTTGGTGAGCTATGAAGCCACACCGTTTGATGGATTGTACTGTGCTTCAACATACCAGTATTATTATTAGGGGTGTGGGAAAAAATGTATTCGAATTCGAATCGCGATTCTCACGTTGTGCGATTCAGAATCGATTCTCATTTTTTAAAAATTGATTTTTTATTTTTTTATTTTTTTTATTTTATTTTTTTATATTTATTTATTTTATTTTTTTTAAATCAATCAATCCAACAAAACAATACACAGCAATATAATAACAATGCAATCCAATTCCAAAACCAAACCCGACCCAGCAACACTCAGAACTGCAATAAACAGAGCAATTGAGAGGAGACACAAACACCACACAGAACAAACCAAAAGTAGTGAAATAAAAATGAATATTATCAACAACAGTATCAATATTAGTTACAATTTCAACATAGCAGTGATTAAAAATCCATCATTGACATTATCATTAGACATTTATAAAAATTTAAGAAAAAGAACAATAGTGTCACAGTGGCTTACACTTGCATCACATCTCATAAGCTTGACAACACACTGTGTCCAATATTGTCACAAAGATAAATTAAATCATATTTTTGGTTCATTTAATAGTTCAAACAAATGTACATTATTGCAATCAGTTGATAAAACATTGTCCTTTACAATTATAAAAGCTTTTTACAAAAATCTACTACTCTGCTTGCATGTCAGCAGACTGGGGTAGATCCTGCTGAAATCTATGTATTCCATGAATAGACAATCCTTTTGAATCGGGAAAATATAGTTTTTGAATCGAGAATCGCGTTGAATCGAAAAAAAATCGATTTTGAATCGAATCGTGGGACAACCAAAGATTCGCAGCCCTAATTATTATGGTGTGTGTATAAGGTAAGACATTTTGGGGGGGGGGGGGGGGGGGGGTGTATTTAAAAAAAAAAAAAAAAAAAAAAAATTATTTTTATTTTTATTTTTTATATAAATAAATACAATTATGTGTGCTTACGGACTGTATCCCTGCAGGCTGTATTGATCTATATTGATATAGAATGTATAGTTTTTTTTATGTTGATTTCATAAATTTTTTTTTTTTTTTTTTTAATTCTTGTACGGCCCGGTACCAATCGGTCCGCGGACCGGTACTGGGCCGCGGCCCGGTGGTTGGGGACCACTGATGTAGACCACAAGGAAGTGTTTTTAAAAAAATCATAATACGACCCCTTTAATGCGCCTTATAATCCGGTGTGCTTTTTGTATGAAAATAGACCTGACTAGACCCGCTCATCGGCAGTGCGCCTTATAATCCGGTGCGCCCTATGGTCCGGAAAATACGGTAAATTCATGCATTAAAAATGTGCATTTTTTTTGTAGGGCTGTCAATGTTCATAACTTGGTGTTGCAAATGTGGAGTTTGAAAAAGCTTGTCGACAGAAATCTTCAGTGTTACATGGTTTATTCATCGATAGAAAGGCTTTGGGAATCAGGTGAAGAGGACAACAAATAAAGGAAGTGGTTGTGCTGATAAACGCTGCAGTGGTTTAAAATCTTTTTTGCACCTACCCAAAATCAACTGTCCATCGAGTAAGTCACCATGATACTGATTCTGATACATGGAGCACAGTGCTTGATATTAGTTACCATACTTTTCAGGCTACTGCGCGCATCGGTATTTAAAGGGGAGCTGCATTTTGGGGGGATTTTGGCTATCGTTCACAATCATTATGAAAGACATGACGACGGATGTATTTTTTTTTTAAAGGCCTACTGAAATTAAAAATTTTTATTTAACGGGGATAGCAGATCCATTCTATGTGTCATATTTGATCATTTCGCGATATTGCCATATTTTTGCTGAAAGGATTTAGTAGAGAACATCGACGATAAAGTTCGCAACTTTTGGTCGCTGATAAAAAAAAAGCCTTGCCTGTACCGGAAGTAGCGTGACGTCACAGGTTGAAAGGCTCCTCACACTTCCCCATTGTTTACAATGGAGCGAGAGAGATTCGGACAGAGAAAGCGACGATTACCCCATTAATTTGAGCCAGGATGAAAGATTCGTGGATGAGGAACGCGAGAGTGAAGGACTAGAGTGCAGTGCAGGACGCATCTTTTTTCGCTCTGACCGTAACTTAGGTACAAGCTGGCTCATTGGATTCCACACTCTCTCCTTTTTCTATTGTGGATCACGGATTTGTATTTTAAACCACCTGGGATACTATATCCTCTTGAAAATGAGAGTCGAGAACGCGAAATGGACATTCACAGTGACTTTTATCTCCACGACAATACATCGGCGAAGCACTTTAGCTACGGAGCTAACATGATAGCATTGGGCTCAAATGCAGATAGAAACAAAAGACATAAACCCCTGACTGGAAGGATAGACAGAAGATCAACAATACTATTAAACCACGGACATGTAAATACACGGTTAATGCTTTCCAGCCTGGCGAAGCTTAACAATGCTGTTGCTAACGACGCCATTGAAGCTAACTTAGCAACGGGACCTCACAGAGCTATGATAAAAACATTAGCTATCCACCTACGCCAGCCAGCCCTCATCTGCTCATCAACACCCGTGCTCACCTGGGTTCCAGCGATCGACAGAGCGACGAAGGACTTCACCCGATCATAGATGCGGTCGGCGGCTAGCGTCTGCTATCCAAGTCAAAGTCCTCCTGGTTGTGTTGCTGCAGCCAGCCGCTAATACACCGATCCCACCTACAACTTTCTTCTTTGCAGTCTTCATTGTTCATTAAACAAATTGCAAAAGATTCACCAACACAGATGTCCAGAATACTGTGGAATTTTGAGATGAAAACAGAGCTTTTTGTATTGGATACAATGGTGTCCGAATACTTCCGTTTCAACGATTGACGTCACGCGCATACGTCATCATACATAGATGTTTTCAACCGGAAGTTTAGCGGGAAATTTAAAATGTCACTTTATAAGTTAACCCGGCCGTATTGGCATGTGTTGCAATGTTAAGATTTCATCATTGATATATAAACTATCAGACTGCGTGGTCGCTAGTAGTGGCTTTCAGTAGGCCTTTAATGCATTCTAACTGGTAAATAAAAGTCTGTTTACAGCCAGGCCAATGGGAGGTCCTCTATTCCGTCCATAAAACTCATTTATTTAGAAATTGAACTTGTATTGAAAGGGTTGTAATAAGTTACGTATGTATATTTTCATAAATGAACACATTGTTTCCCTAGAATCCAAATAAATACAATTAGCAAACTTTATCAATAGATTTTTTTTATTTTCCTGGTAAATTGCTTACGACACTGAAGCGGCTAAAATTCAATTCCCAGTTTGTTTTATTGTAGAAACAATAAAAATGTTGTTAAATGAATACTCCACTGTCAGTGTCAAAAAATGCTTTGAAAACATTAGATTGTGCAGGTGTACTTAATGAAGTGACCTGTCCAGTGAAGTCCCCCAACTAAAGTGAGGCTGTGTTCGATGCAGATATTTAACATCAACTACTCCTTCGGCTTACCTAGAGGGTAGGAATGGGCTGTCGCTATGGTAACCATTGAGCGGTCTTCCCCTTGAGCTTAAAAAAAGTCAGCTCATGTTGTCATTGTTTTGCAGCAATATGCACAACAAAACCAGTAAATAGAATCTGAATAAGAGAAGGGATAAAGGGACGTGTGTCGATGCTTAAATGCCAGAGAAACCTTTGCGATAGGAAACTATTTTGTCGCGACGCAAACTTCAAGAGAAAGTGTGGGAAAAGACTTCTAAAAAAATTAAAAAGATAGAACATTAGCACATCGTGGTGGTAGATGACATGATAAAATATGTTCAAATAACGAGTTAACTTATGTGATTATTCACAAATATTGCATTAACCATGTATATACTGTGTGCGCAGGGCCGCCTTAATGCACAGGTTTACCTGGGGAGAAGCCCAGGGGTCCCCACCCAATTAGGGGCCCCCGATTTTTGATGGCGGAATGCAGTGGTTGGGGTTCACAGCTGGCAATCACAGACAGCTGAGCTCGGTGTAGAGCAGGGGTCAGCAACCTTTTTGAAAGCAAGAGCTACTTCTTGGGTACTGATTAATGCGAAGGGCTACCAGTTTGATACACACTTAAATAAATTGCCAGAAATAGCCAATTTGCTCAATTTACCTTTAATTCTATGTTATTATTAATAATTAATGATATTTACACTTAATTGAACGGTTTAAAAGAGGAGAAAACACGAAAAAAATGACAATTAAATTTTGAAACATAGTTTATCTTCAATTTCGACTCTTTAAAATTCAAAATTCAACCGGAAAAAAAAGAGAAAAACTAGCTAATTCGAATCTTTTTGAAAAAATTAAAAAAATAATTTATGGAACATAATTAGTAATTTTTCCTGATAAAGATTAATTTTAGAATTTTGATGACATATTTTAAATAGGTTTATATCCAATCTGCACTTTGTTAGAATATATAACAAATTGGACCAAGCTATATTTCTAACAAAGACAAATCATTATTCTAGATTTTCCAGAACAAAAATTTTAAAAGAAATTCAAAAGACTTTGAAATAAGATTTAAATTTGATTCTACAGATTTTCTAGATTTGCCAGAATATTTTTTTTGAATTTTAATCGTGATAAGTTTGAAGAAATATTTCACAAATATTCTTCGTCGAAAAAACAGAAGCTAAAATGAAGAATTAAATTAAAATGTATTTATTATTCTTTACAATAATTAAAAAAAAAAATGTACTAAAACATTGATTTAAATTGTCAGGAAAGAAGAGGAAGGGATTTAAAAGTTAAAAAGGTATATGTGTTTAAAAATCCTAAAATCCTTTTTAAGGTTGTATTTTTTCTCTAAAATTGTCTTTCTGAAAGTTATAAGAAGCAAAGTAAAAAAAAAAAAAAGAATTTATTTAAACAAGTGAAGACCAAGTCTTTAAAATATTTTCTTGGATTTTCAAATTCTATTTGAGTTTTGTCTCTCTTAGAATTAAAAATGCCGAGCAAAGCGAGACCAGCTTGCTAGTAAATAAATACAATTTAAAAAATAGAGGCAGCTCACTGGTAAGTGCTGCTATTTGAGCTATTTTTAGAACAGGTCAGCGGGCTAATCATCTGGTCCTTACGGGCTACCTGGTGCCCGCGGGCACCGCGTTGGTGACCCCTGCTGTAGAGATTACATACTCTCTCTCGGCTGCTTTGATATCCAGGTCGCCGGTGTCAAAGGCGAGCGCGTTGACAACTGAGCTAAAAGCCCAGGCAATCTCCCAAATCTACAGCACTATTATTGAAGTTGACTGCATGCGCCCGTCGCTAAGGAGAAGTATTCATAAACGCAATTATTTAAAAAAATGGATGATATTTTTGGCTTGTTGCTGTTGTGTTGAGTAAAATCATGAGGGTTTTTTTCTTACTGTTTTTTGGGCCTGGGGGAGAGAAGAGGGTTGAGGTTTGGGCGGGGTTGTTGTGGTTTGCTGGGGCCCCCAAAATTCCTCAGCCCCAAGAGACCCCCTTAGGTTAAGGCGGCCTTGTATACAGGGATTAACCAGGCAATATATGTTGTCCATACAGTGAGAAGGGGATTTATTTAGCCCTAGGGCTGGGCGATATGGCAAAAAAAATTATCACAATGAATTTTTTCATATCATTCAATCTGGATTAATATTACAAAGGTTTATTTTTATTATTAAAGGTGGATTGTCCTGTGCAGGATTATACTGACCACCACACTATGGACTCTCACACTATTAACTAGATCCACTCGACATCCATTGCACCGGTCGGTCCCCCACATCTGGGGTCCCCTCCAAGGTTTCTCGTTGGTCCCGTTGGGTTGAGTTTTTTCTTGCCCGATGTGTGATCTGTTGTGGCTTGTGCAGCCCTTTGAGACACTCGTGATTAAGGGCTATATAAATAAACTTTGATTGATTGATGGTTGTGGTATTATCTTGTTTCTAACATGCACACAGGTACAATATGGTGCATCACGTTCTCCCAGTGTCTCGAGTGCTACCAAGTTTTGAGCAAATAAATGATGCGTTAAGGAAAGATGGACAGAGAAGGAGAAAGGGAAGTTTGCTGTATGAAAAAATGTCAGGATGACTTCGAGACGACGCAGGACTTGCCTGAGTCAGCTGGGACTAGAGGTGACATTTACCTTCACTTTTGAATAAGGAAATAGTGTCTGCTTGAGTCAGGAAGAAGGTTCCACAAGAAAGGAGCCTGATAGCTGAAGGCTCTACCTCCTTTTCTACTTTAAAAAAAAAAAAAAAAAAAAAAAAAGTAAGCGTCAGCTCTGGGAACGTAGCCTTCTACCTTCTTGATAAGAGCTCTTTCAGGTACATTTGTGCCATGTCGCGCTTTGTGTGTGAAAAGGAGGATTTTAAGTCCTAAATGTGACAAAAAGCAGGTAAAAGAGAGATACTCTATGACAGGGGTCAGCAACCTTTTTGAAAGCAAGAGCTACTTCTTGGGTACTGATTAATGCGAAGGGCTACCAGTTTGATACACACTTCAATAAATTGCCAGAAATAGCCAATTTGCTCAATTTACCTTTAACTCTATGTTATTATTAATAATGATATTTACACTTAATTGAACGGTTTAAAAGAGAAAACACGAAAAAAATGATAATTAAATTTTGAAACATAGTTTATCTTCAATTTCGACTCTTTAAAATTCAAAATTCAACCGAAAAAAAAGAGAAAAACTTAAAAAAAGAATTTATGGAACATCATTAGTAATTTTCTTGATTAAGATTAATTTTAGAATTTTGATGACATGTTTTAAATAGGTTAAAATCCAATCTGCACTTTGTTAGAATATATAACAAATTGGACCAAGCTATATTTCTAACAAAGACAAATCATTATTTCTTCTAGATTTTCCAGAACAAACATTTTAAAATAAATTCAAAAGACTTTGAAATAAGATTTAAATTTGATTCTACAGATTTTCTAGATTTGCCAGAATAATTTTTTTGAATTTTAATCATAATAAGTTTGAAGAAATATTTCACAAATATTCTTCGTCGACAAAATAGAAGCTAAAATGAAGAATTAAATTAAAAAAAATTATTTATTTTTCTTTGCAATAAAAAAAAAAAAAATTACTTGAACATTGATTTAAATTGTCAGGAAATAAGAGGAAGGAATTTAAAAGGTAAAAAGGTATATGTGTTTAAAAATCCTAAAATCATTTTTAAGGTTGTATTTTTTCTCTAAAATTGTCTTTCTGAAAGTTATAAGAAGCAAAGTAAAAGAATTAATGAATTTATTTAAACAAGTGAAGACCAAGTCTTTAAAATATTTTCTTGGATTTTCAAATTCTATTTGAGTTTTGTCTCTCTTAGAATTAAAAATGTCGGGCAAAGCGAGACCAGCTTGCTAGTAAATAAATACAATTTTAAAAATAGAGGCAGCTCACTGGTAAGTGCTGCTATTTGAGCTATTTTTAGAACAGGCCAGCGGGCTACTCATCTGGTCCTTACGGGCTACCTAGTGCCCGCGGGCACCGCGTTGGTGACCCCTGCTCTATGATCTCTAGTCCTGGTTTGTGCAGCAGCATTTTGGACACGCTGGCCAGGCTTTGCAGTAGTGATGTGCGATACCACTGATTTTCTGACCAATCCAATACCAAGTAAAATTCTGTCTGATATCGGCGATACCGATCCAATACCGATACCTTGTGCAAATATACCTAATGTGTCTGGTAAAATATAAAAAAATGTGTACTTCCAAGTGTGGCTGGGAAAGTGTGGCTGCCAACTTCACTGCTTTTGGGTTTTGTATATAAAAGGTGTTTGGTGGGAACTACTTTTTCTTCCGCCTAGGTAGTGAAGTGAATTATATTTAGGTAAGTACATAATGCGCAAGCGTAGTGACACACTGGCGATTAAACAGCAAGTGTATGTATCATTTTATTGTGGGCTATTTGGAGACCCTAAATACAGTGAATAAGAATACGTTCAGTGCAGAATAACGCCATCATTTGTTATACTTAGAGACTTACACTACCGTTCAAAAGTTTGGGGTCACATTAAAATGTCCTTATTTTTTAAGGAAAAGCACTGTACTTTTCAATGAAGATAACTTTAAACTAGTCTTAACTTGAAAGAAATACACTCTATACATTGCTAATGTGGTAAATGACTATTCTAGCTGCAAATGTCTGCTTTTTGGTGCAATATCTACATAGGTGTAAAGAGGCCCATTTCCAGCAACTATCACTCCAGTGTTCTAATGGTACAATGTGTTTGCTCATTGGCTCAGAAGGCTAATTGATGATTAGAAAAGCCTTGTGCAATCATGTTCACACATCTGAAAACACTTTAGCTCGTTACAGAAGCTACAAAATTGACCGTCCTTTGAGCAGATTGAGTTTCTGGAGCATCACATTTGTGGGGTCAATTAAACGCTCAAAATGGCCAGAAAAAGAGAACTTTCATCTGAAACTCCACAGTCTATTCTTGTTCTTAGAAATGAAGGCTATTCCACTAAATTGTTTGGGTGACCCCAAACTTTTGAACGGTAGTGTATATAAAATGAATAAATATATATCAATATGTATAAATAAATAAAGAGATTACTGTTCAGATAAATATATTGCACTTTTTCACATGCGTCCACGTTTATGGATGTATGTTATATTGTCTTTTTTTTCCCAGCGAGTTAATCCATTTTGGGGGGAGTTGAGGGGTTAATTTAATTATGATACATCTTACGGCCTGAGGGAAGAAGCTGTTACAGAACCTGGAGGTTCTGCTACGGAGGCTGCGGAACCTCTTTCTAGAGTCCAGCAGTGAAAACAGTCCTTGGTGGGGGTGGGAGGAGTCTTTGCAGATTTTCTGAGCCCTGGTCAGGCAGCGGCTTTTTGCCATCTCCTGGATAGGAGGAAGAGGAGTCCTGATGATCTTTTCCACCGTCCTCACCACTCTCTGGAGAGACTTCCAGTCTGAGGCATTGCAGGCTCCAGTCCAGACAGAGATGATATATCTCACTAATAATGGCTCTATTTTTTTTTCTTTTTTACTGCCCTTTGTGCACCCCCGATACAAGCATTTAATGCCACTCAATATTTACTGCATGTTAGAAGTGTCCCCTTCCCTCGTTAGTAGGTACTGATTATGCCCGTGGACACACCATTTTACAGGACTTTCCTGCGACAAACTATTCATTACCTAACTCACTCAGAAAACATTGCAATCTATGACAGATTTGCAGCTGAAGCTCCCCGAGTCAAACTATGAATATTTTATTCAAAGGTATTACATATAATTTATTGATGCTGTTTATTGTGCTGTATTGTTTCCTTTTACCTGTTTTTGGCATCCTCTATTCTTCTACCTGATGCTATTTTACTTTTGAACGTCAAAAAAATGTCCTATTTGGGATGCAATGTGTCTTATTGTTTATGGAATAGACCGGGGGTCAGCAACCCGCGGCTCCAGAGCCGCATGCGGCTCTTTAGCGCCGCCCTAGTGGCTCCCTGGACCTCTTTCAGAGATGTGTGAAAATGGAAAAATGTTTTAATATATTTTCTGTAGGAGAACAAACATGACACAAACCTTCCTAATTGTTAGAAATCCCACTGTTTATATTAAACATGCTTCACTGATGAGTATTTGTGTTATGTTTACTGGGGGAGTTGTGACGGCACAGAACCACAAGGGGGCAATATTGCTCTGTCACACCGCGGTGAGGGATGTCTTGTCTTGGTTTCTTCTGTCTTGTGAATTGCATGTTTTACTTTGAAAAGTAACTCCTGACGTCATCCCTGACCCCTGATTGTTTCCACCTGTTTCCCATTACCCTCATGTGTCTTATAAGCCCACGCCTCCCCTTGTTCTGTGCCAGATTGTCTCGAGTCTTCGTGCCTCTCTAGCACCCATGTCCATGCCTTGCCTTGCCTCGTCTCGTGTTTATATACCTTGATCCTGAATTCCTTCGTTGCTATTTTGAGTTGAGTTTCCTTTCTCCTCCTCAGCAGAGAAAAGCGGGTTCGAGCCCGCGCCGTGACAATTTGGCAAGCATCGTTTTGTCCTACTAATTTCAGCGATCCTTGAACTCATCGTGGTTTTGCTTACATGTACAACTTTCTCCGATGCTGCCACAGAAAGACGTGTTATATGCCACTCCTTCTTTGTCTCATTTTGTCCACCAAACGTTTTATGCACAAAAGGGAGCTTTGTTGATGTTATTGATTTGCTGGAGTGCTTATCAGTCATATTTGCAAGCTAATCGATGCTAACATGCTATTTAGGCAAGCTGTGTGTACATATTGCATTATTATGCCTCGTTTGTAGCTATATTTGAGCTCATTTAATTTCCTTCGCTTATGTCCTCTGTGTATGTAATTTATATTTGCATGTCTCATGACACATTATCTGTATGTAATATTGGCTGCATTCCAGATAGTTGTTTGTGTGCCATGTTGTTCCAGACCACAGCAAACATTACCCAGCTTGCAAAGATTGTAATAAATCCATTAGAAGAAGACAGCCTGACGTTTCCTTAAACTTAGACACGCTACTATACTTTTGGCCATTAAAAGCCAGTAATTTCCGGAAGTTATCTCATCCTGTGAGAAGCCTCCATTTTACTAATGTTTTCCAATGTTGCAAAAATGTGTAGAATAAAAATTTAAATACAACATTTCTGTCAACGAAGATTTGTTTCAGCCTTTGATAGTAGGCTAATATAGCTAATATAGACACTTACATCATGTGTTGCCTTCATTATAACACTTATATAAGACTTTTCATTTGTTGCGGCTGCAGACAAATTAGTTTTTTTGTATTTTTGGTCCAATATGGATGGCTCTTTCAGCGTTTTGGGTTGAAATAGGCGGGGACCGAGGTGTCCTTCAGCAAGGCACCGATCCCCCGAATGTTTTCACAAGACAATAACAGCATTTGGATGAAATCTGTGGGCCAACAGCATTCCTCGGTACAATACATGACACGTAAAAGTAACGATGTCTTTGATATCAGGCCCGCCTTTGACATGATGTAGACAACTTTAAGATGATATCGACTATCATCTTAAAAGGTGATGTCATACAGCATCGGCTAAAGGGCTGGATGATTATTTTCGAGCCGGTAGAAATAAACAGAGCTAAGTGATACTAATAAAGATGTCCACAACACCTGTGCTTGTTCTCTCAAGCCAAGGGAAGAGTGAAGGTATGAGAAACAATTATCTTTTGAAAAGCACAAGTAATGGTCACCACTCATTACAGTAAGGCCTTGATCTACTAAGATCCAACATAACAAGTGCTAAATAGCATGCACAAAATAAAAAGATGCAAGTCCTATTAGTGTGTGTGTTGAGCGTGCAAAATTGATAACAAGTGCAAAAACTGATCTACTAAGCTTGTGTGGTGAGGATTGCGACTTTTAAGTGGTGAAAACAGAGCGCAATCCATTATCTTCATGAATATGCAGAATATATGCTGATTATTGGAACACCCACAATACGGTGAGGCGCGAATACAATCATTCAGCTTTTGCAATGTGATTTTTCAAGACTGAAACTGTGTGCGGACGCAGTTTTGCGTTTCTATTTAGCACGTTTGGAACGTACTGTATGTGCAAACTGGCACAGTTATGCACAAATGGCTGCAAGAAGGAGGCGATCGCTGCAATGGCCAATAATGGCGAGAAAACCCTCCGTCCGTGAGCGCGTCAACATATTTGGACTGTCAGAAACAAAAATATTCGACATATTGTTTACTCACAAGGGATGATGTTTGATAAGAAATTATCGAGTTCGAGCCCATTATCGAATCCTCTTATCGAACCGATTCCTTATCGATTCTCTTATCGAATCCAGATAGGTTGTTGTATATGGAAAAAAACACAATATTTGGTTTAACAAAAGCTCACTTTTATTTTATAAGAAAAAAATAAAATAAAATAAATAAATAAATAAATATTACCTGTTACCCCCCTAAAAAAATTAAAAAAAATAAAATATTGACTGTTGTTACCCAAAGTATATTAAGTGGGATTTTTCAGAAAAACAAATATATACAGTAACACAAAAACAACCTGTCTCTGTGATCACTATAGATGAATAGCCATGCCTTGAGGCGTTTTTTCCGGTCCATTATTTTTGCTGCTTGTGTGACATCACAGGAAATTTCCTGTGATGTTCCACAGGGCATTTCTTGTGGGATGGGATTCGTTCCCAGGGATTCGAATAAAGAACCAACTCTTTTTCTTTACTATAGTGGCCTCGATAACGGGAACCGGTTCTCAAAAAGGGATTCGAGTCCATGGAATCGGTTCTTTTCTTATCGAACGGTTCTTTTCTTATCGAACAACCGGGAGAACCGGTTTCGAACATCATCCCTACTACTCACAATACCATTTTAGAATTGTATAACTGCTGGATGACTTATGATACTTACGGTGCGCCCTATGGTCCGGAAAATACGGTAAATACACTGCAAAAAGTCAGTGTTCAAAAACAAGAAAAAAAAAATACAAAAATTAGGGGTATTTTATTTGAACTAAGCAAAATTATCTGCCAATAGAACAAGAAAATTCAGCTTGTCAAGACTTTCCAAAACAAGTAAAATTAGCTAACCTCAATGAACCCCAAAATACCTTTGTCAATACGTGGACCTTGGGGTGTTGTGTTTTCCCGGAATGCAAAGGAAAGCTGGCGCGGGCAAGGCGTGAAGGTAAAGACATGTTTATTTTTACACTAACAAAAAGAACAAACGAAAAGCGCGCCCAAGGCGGAAGTACAAAAACTTGGCTAATGAAACAAAAACTTGCACAAAGGCAAAAACTATAAACATGAAATATACAAACTTACTGTGGCATGAAAAAAGGTGCAGGGAACAATGGCTTGGAATGAAAGGTAGCAGAGGTAGTAAGGATAATGTCACCAGGACGATCAGCAGAAAAAGGCAGGCTTAAATAACAGTGACATGATTAGTGACAGGTCCGCGAGTGCAAAACGTGAGACAGGTGCGTGACATGAGGACAGGTGAAAACTAATGGGTTGTCATGGAAACAAAAACAAGCAAGAGTGCACAAAAGGTCCAAAAACCAAACCGAACATAACCAAAACAAAACATGATCACACAGACATGACAACCTTAAAATAAGTATATTCTCACTAATAACAAGTGCACTTTTCTTGGTAGGAAAAAAAAAAGAGACCTTTTTTATGTTGAAAAAATATTCTTAAATGAAGTAAATGCTAGTGGCATTATGTTGACATAATGATATGCGCTCTGCATTACATTTCTTGAAACCAGCAAACTTATACTAAAAACAAATTTATTGTTCTTAATGGAAAGGCAACAAGGCAAGCGCTTGTTACTCTCGGGGTCTCCTAGCCGCTCAGGCAAATCATATTGTCTAAAAATGCATTTTTCCATGGATAACATGACATCATCGCACCAAGTGCGTGCTCTTTCAGTCAATTAGTGTGCATATATACAGCCCGGCCCCCGGCCAACATTTTTTAATTGTAATTTTGAGGAATTCATCTGAATGTGCATGAACTATTTCTGTTCAAAATTGTTAGAAATGTCACTTGTTAAATGTTTAAATATTAACTGTCAGTTTACTGTACTGTGCCAACTGTACTACTATATGAGTACGTGTTTTCTAATGTTTCATTGAAAATAAAACAGCAAAGTCCATTTGGCTGTCATCTGTTTTAATTATGAGACACAATTGTGTCAAAGTCGTGATTTTTTTTTTCATGCTTGAAATAAGAAATTATTACTTTAAAAAAGTAGTTTCATACTTGTGAGTGTTGATGACACAGCTTTGCAACACTTGATATTCTAGTTTCAAGCATGTTTTACTCAATATAGGTCATCAAATCTCAGCAACAAGCTGTAATATCTTACTGAGATCATTTAGGACCAAAACCCTAAAAACAAGTAAAACACTCGAACATAAAATCTGCTTAGTGAGAAGAATGATCTTATCAGACAGAAAATAAGCAAATATCACCCTTATTTGAGATATTTCATCTTACTTAGATTTCAGTTTTTGCAGTGTACAAAATGACATTGCCGAAAAGACTCGTATTTTTTAGGGATGTCCGATAATGGCTTTTTGCCGATATCCGATATTCCGATATTGTCCAACTCTTTAATTACCGATACCGATACCAACCGATACCGATATCAACCGATATATGCAGTCGTGGAATTAACACATTATTATGCCTAATTTGGACAACCAGGTATGGTGAAGATAAGGTACTTTTTTTTTTTAATTAGTAAAATAAGATGAATAAATCAAAAACATTTTCTTGAATAAAAAAGAAAGTACAACAATATAAAAACAGTTGCATAGAAACTAGTAATGAATGAAAATGAGTAAAATTAAGTGTTAAAGGTTAGTACTATTAGTGGAGCAGCAGCACGCACAATCATGTGTGCTTACGGACTGTATCCCTTGCAGACTGTATTGATATATATTGATATATAATGTAGGAAGCAGAATATTAATAACAGAAAGAAACAACCCTTTTGTGTGAATGAGTGTAAATGGGGGAGGGAGGTTTTTTAGGTTGGTGCACTAATTGTAAGTGTATCTTGTGTTTTTTATGTGGATTTAATAAATTTAAAAAAAATAAATAATTTTTTTTTTTTTTTAAACCATACCAATAATTTAAAAAAATGATACCGATAATTTCCGATATTACATTTTAACGCATGTATCGGCCGATAATATCGGCAGGCCGATATTATTGGACATCTCTAGTGGGACCCGTTTCCTCCCTGCTTGGCACTCAGTATCAAGGGTTGGAGTTGGGGGTTAAATCACCAAAATGATTCCCGGGCGCGGCGCCGCTGCTGCCCACTGCTCCCCAAGGGGATGGGTCAAATGCAGAGGACAAATTTCACCACATCTAGTGTGTGTGTGACAATCATTGGTACTTTAATCTTAATCTTAATCTTTATTTCTGACAAATAAAGATGGTGGACTACACCAAGCTGCAAGGTCGTGGTGACTTAAAACGTCATGATCTAATTTACAAACTTGTTATACCCAGCATGCATTTCACATAATTCTACCATTTGCAAGGAGACAATGAAAGACAATAAGCAGAGTCGGTTCCTTTGACTGCAGTCACTGAGAAACATGTGCTGGGTTCTAGGGCTGTGAATCTTTGGGTGTCCCACGATTCGATTCAATATCGATTCTTGGGGTCACGATTCGATTCAAAATCGATTTTTTTTCCCCCGATTCAACACGGTTCTCGATTCAAAAAGGATTGTCTATTCATGGAATACATAGATTTCAGCAGGATCTACCCCAGTCTGCTGACATGCAAGCAGAGTAGTAGATTTTTGTAAAAAGCTTTTATAATTGTAAAGGACAATGTTTTATCAACTGTTTGCAATAATGTATATTTGTTTTAGCTATTAAATGAACCAAAAATATGACTTATTTTATCTTTGTGAAAATATTGGACACAGTGTGTTGTCAAGCTTGTGAGATGCGATGCAAGTGTAAGCCACTGTGACACTATTGTTCTTTTTTATTTTTATAAATGTCTAATGATAATGTCAGAGGGGTTTTTAATCACTGCTATGTTGAAATTGTAACTAATATTGATACTGTTGTTGATAATATTCATTTTTGTTTCACTACTTTTGGTTTGTTCTGTGTCTCCTCTCAATTGCTCTGTTTATTGCAGTTCTGAGTGTTGCTGGGTCGGGTTTGGTTTTGGAATTGGATTGCATTGTTATGGTATTGCTGTGTATTGTTTTGTTGGATTGATTAATTTAAAAAATTAAAAATAAATAAATAAATTAATTAATTAATTAAGTATTAAAAATTGATTTTTAAAAAAATGAGAATCGATTCTGAATCGCACAACGTGAGAATTGCGATTCGAATTCGGATCGATTTTTTCCCACACCCCTGGGTACCCATTAACAGTTTTTAGCTTGAACTGATGCAAGAACTGCGAGAAGGGCTGTAGAACACAGAATAGAAGACAGGGAAGGGAGGTTGTGAGATGCAACACACACAACACACACACACACACACACACACACGCACACACACACACACAATGATAAAAATAAAGAGCACCAGCGACTCTAAAGTCTGATGTGTCACATTAGAAGTTGGGCTCCATATTTATTTCAAAAAATAAAAACTACTTCCAAAAGTGGATATGTTTTGTTCTACTTCTGCCTTCACGTCACCACAGTGGATTTTGAATAGAAGAGGTGATTGAAATGCTGACGTTCAGCTTTAATTTAAGGTTTTTTTTACAACGTAGTAAAGGACCTTCAGGATATACAACAAATAGAAACAGAAATGAGGACATTTGAGTAATTTGGGACTCAAAACAGCCATTGTATGTAACCCCATTTTTATAATGATATACTGTAAGTGTAAATATAACCAAGTAGGAAACTGAGGGAATAAAACTGAGAAATAATTGGATACAAATCATCGACAGACGCCAAACTCTGGAAACTTAGACTATTACTGACCCATTTACACTTTTTTATCCTACTCTGTTTTGGGTATGAAGATTAAGGCAAAGTTAAAGTTAAAGTACCAATGATTGTCACACACACACACACTAGGTGTGGCGAAATTATTCCCTGCATTTGACCCATCACCCTTGTTCACCCCACCTGGGAGGTGAGGGGAGCAGTGGGCAGCAGCGGTGGCCGCGCCCTGGAATCATTTTTGGTGATTTAACCCCCAATTCCAATTGATGTATGAATTGTAATGTTTTAAAGTGTTTATACAGCACACCCCGCGACCCCAAAAGGGACAAGCGGTAGAAAATGGATGGATGGATATTGTTTGATTGACAACATTTTGATGCAATCAAAAAGTGTTTTTTTTTTTTTGTTTTTTTTTTAAGATTTTTGATGATTGTGGTGTCAAAGTTAACGTGATACTAAGGAGTAGTGTTGTCCCGATACCAATATTTTGGTACCGGTACCGGTAAACAAAATGTATTTCGATACTTTTAAATTTAATTAATCGTGATTAGGGATGTCCGATAATGGCTTTTTGCCGATATCCGATATTCCGATATTGTCCAACTCTTTAATTACCGATACCAATATCAACCGATACCGATATCAACCGATACCGATTTACGCAGTCGTGGAATTATCACATTATTATGCCTAATTTGGACAACCAGGTATGGTGAAGATAAGGTCCTTTTTAAAAAAATTAATAAGATAAATAAATTAAAAACATTTTCTTGAATAAAAAAGAAAGTACAACAATATAAAAACAGTTGCATAGAAACTAGTAATTAATGAAAATGAGTAAAATTAAGTGTTAAAGGTTAGTACTATTAGTGGAGCAGCAGCACGCACAATCATGTGTGCTTACGGACTGTATCCCTTGCAGACTGTATTGATATATATTGATATATAATGTAGGAACCAGAATATTAATAACAGAAAGAAACAACCCTTTTGTGTGAATGAGTGTAAATTTGTGTCTATTTATACCTGCATTGTCCTTTCCATCCTTACACTTTCCATCATTGTAACTGAGCTACTGTGTTGAACAATTTCCCTTGTGGATCATTAAAGTTTGTCTAAGTCTAAATGGGGGAGGGAGGTTTTTTGGGTTGGTGCACTAATTGTAAGTGTATTTTGTGCTTTTTATGTTGATTTAATTTGAAAAAAAATACAAATAAAAAACGATACCGATAATAAAAAAAAACGATACCAATAATTTGTGATATTACATTTTAAAGCATTTATCAGCTGAAAATATCGGCAGGCCGATATTATCGGACATCTCTAATCGTGATTAAAAGGTTTTGATGTTTGACAACCCCGATGTTTGCACACAATGTTACCATATTTAAAAGTGACACACAATATTCACATAAGCATGAATACTTTTAATAATAATATTTTGTTTCACTCAAACTAGATAACTGGGACAGAAAAGAGCATTCCATTCGTTTGTCCATCCACTTTCTACACCACTTGTCCTCAAATCCTTTTCAACTTATATTCAATTGACTAGACTGCAAAGACAAGATATTAAATGTTTGAACTGAGAAACTATTTTTTCTTTAAATGTGGCCTCGTCAGACCACAGAACACTTTTCCACTTAGCATCAGTCCATCTTAGATGAGCTCGGGCCCAGCGAAGCCGGCGGCGTTTCTGGGTGTTGTTGATAAATGGCTTTCGCTTTGCATAGTAGAGTTTTAACTTGCACTTACAGATGTAGCCACGAACTGTAATTACTGACAGTGTTTTTTCTGAAGTGTTCCTGAGCCCATGTGGTGATATCCTTTACACATCGATGTCGCTTTTTGATGCGGTACCGCCTGAAGGATCCAAGGTCACGGGCATTCAATGTTTCGTGCAGTGACTTCACCAGATTCTCTGAACCTTTTGATGATATTACAGACCGTAGATGGTGAAATCCCTAAATTCCTTGCAATAGCTGGTTGAGAAATGTTGTTCTTAAAGTGTTCAACAATTTGCTCACGCATTTGTTGACAAAGTGGTGACCCTCGCCCCATCCTTCTTTGGGAATGACTGAGCATTTCATGGAAGCTGCTTTTATACCCAATCATGGCACCCACCTGTTCCCAATTAGTTTTTCCAAATAAGTGTTTGATGAGCGTTCCTCAACTTTCTCAGTCTTGTTTGCCACTTATGCGAGCTTTTTTGAAACATGTTGAGCTAATGAGCTAATATTTGCAAAAATAACAACTTTTTAAATTTTCCAGTTCGAACATTAAGCATCTTGTCTATTCAATTGAATATAATTTGAAAAGGATTTGCAAATCATTGTATTCACTGGTTTTGGGGTTTGTAATATAAGCAGGATAACGACAATGGTTCGGCCTCACAGTTTGTGATCCGGGTTTGAAACCTTGTGTAAATCTGTGTAAAGTTGCCTCCCTTCTACATTCTAAAAACAAGCTTGTTAAGTAAACTGAAGACTCTACATTGTCAAAAGGTGTGAATTTGGGATGCTTGTGTTCCGTGTCCTGTGATTGGCTGGTGACCAGTCCAGTTCATCCGTGACCCTCATGGGGACAAGCGGTAGAGAAAATGGATGAATGATTAATAGGGTTGCAAAATTCCGGGAATATTCAAAGTTGGAAACTTTCCATGGGAATTATAGGGAATAAACATTGAATGCAACATGCTAGATCTTGCAGCATGATTATTAGCTAAAAACAACCTGATTTAATGCAAATTCAGTAGAATTTCAACCCTGCACTGTGCATTCCTCCATCACATGTGCAGATAATTCCCAGCATGCTACACACTTCAGCACAATAATGATGTCATCTAAATGATTTGATTTCACTCAAAGATCTACTCAACGTTAGAACATGGTTAGGATAAGGATGCATAATTTTTAAAAAATAATAATAATTGTGGTTTGCAGATCACGATGAGGAAAAGCAAGGCCCCGTCCACCAGGAGAGGAGAAATCCAGAACCTCTTTCAAAGTTATGCCTTGGGCCAGGCGGTCTTACCAGCCTGCTCCCTGCTCAGGTTCCTACACAAGGAGCAGTTGGAGGTGACTGCCAACGAGGGCACGGCGGAGAGTTTGATCGAGAAATATGAAATTGAGGAGACGGGTGAGCAAAGAGAATCTGGGGGACGTTTCTGCAGGCTGCTTGTGATTAAGAATGCTGACTTTGATGTTTCTTGAAGCCAAGTGTTGACACTTCACCGATACCAAATGATGCACGCCCGACCATAGAAGATCCATGCAGAAAGATCTTACGCTTGGATCTCAAACCCGCCTCCCGATTTTCTGTGGCCCTCTACTTAACTTCATAATATAGTGTAACTGCATGTTTGTGGCAAATTACAGCACAACAAACACAATGAGCAACTTCCTGCACTGTAAAAACTGAAATCTAAGTAAGATTAAATATCTCAAATAAGGGTGCGTCGTGAATCTGTGCGTCGGTTGAGGCGGGCGGGGCTGGGGGGGCGGGGTTTGGTGGTAGCGGGGGTGTATATTGCAGCTCGGAAGAGTTAGGGCTGCATGGGATTCTGGGTATTTGTTTTGTTGTGTTTATGTTGTGTTACGGTGCGGATGTTCTCCCAAAAGGTGTTTGTCATTCTTGTTTGGTGTGGGTTCACAGAGTGGCGCATATTTGTAACAGTGTTAAAGTTGTTTATACGGCTACCCTCAGTGTGACCTGTATCGCTGTTGGCCAAGTATGCTTTGCATTCATGTGTGTGTGTGGATTTTTGGGAGGGGCACGGCCGCTGAATAGAATCGGCGGGCCAGCTCTAATTTGATATCGCCTTAAGGGCCAAATTTTGCCCGCGGGCCAGAGTTTGACACCCATGGTTTAGAACAACATTTCTCAACCAGCTATTGCAAGGAATTTAGGGATTTCACCATCTACGGTCCATAATATCATCAAAAGGTTCAGAGAATCTGGAGAAATCACTGTCAGTAACGACAGTTTGTCGCTACATCCGTAAGTGCAAGTTAAAACTCTACTATGCAAGGCGAAAGCCATTTATCAACAACACCCAGAAACGCCGCTGGCTTCGCTGGGCCCGATCTCATCTAAGATGGACTGATGCAAAGTGGAAAAGTGTTCTGTGGTCTCACGAGCCCACATTTCAAATTGTTTTTGGAAACTGTGGACGTCGTGTCCTCCGGAACAAAAAAGGAAAAGAACCATCCAGATTGTTCTAGGCGCAAAGTTCAAAAGCCAGCATCTGTGATGGTATGGGGGTGTATTAGTGCCCAAGGCATGGGTAAATTAAACTGAATGAAAATCAAACTTCACCATTTTAGTCATCATTTTTGCGCTTAAGAAACTTTTATGAGTTTAGCTCCAGACTTCTTCTGTTTGTTTGATATTTGATACTGCCACAAGTGGTGGAAAAAGTGTATTACCATACGGATCACAGCTGAGAAAGATACTTTTTGGCGGGCAATACTAAGACACACAGCACGTTTGTGCTCCATACTTTTACTACATACCTAACTTTAATGACAAATGAACTTTGTGTGGTCACTGACCTAATTGTGACCCTGTGCTCTTCTAGCTTCAGAAAGTCAGTGCATGACCTTTGAAGGATTCCTGCGCTACATGGAGTCCAAAGACTGTTGTGTGTTTAACCAGGTCCACACATCTGTGTACCAAGACATGAACCAGCCGCTCGCCAGTTACTTCATCTCCTCCTCGCACAACACCTACCTGACGGGAGACCAGCTCGTAGGCAAAAGCCACCTGGATGCTTACGTCTGGTAAAGATGATTCTAATAGTTTCCAACACTGCCAACCAAACACATCATGTCGAAAACACTTTGCTAACTTAAGCAGGTTTTAGTATCTTTCGTTGCTCTCTTTAGGGATGTCAAAGTGGTTTTCATTGAGGACCACATGGCAGTTATGGCTGCCATCAGAGGGCCGCTTGTAATAGCGAATAATGTAGGAATTTGCCTCTGCATCTCATCAATAATTACATAAATTGTTTTAAGTACACTGTCCATTTTACAGTAAAAACTTTACATTTACAACATTTTACCGTCGTATAGTGTTTTTTGTTGTTGTTTTTTTACAACATTGTACGGTAAATGGAAAAACAGTACCACTGTTTTTTGGGGGTGTCTTTACGGAAAAAGCTGGCAGCTTAGTTGCCAGAACTGTTGTATTAAATTGACATTGGTTTTTACAACATTATATTGTTCATGGAAAAACTGTACAAGTTTTTTGTTTTTTTATTCTGGCAACTTAGCTGCCAGTTTTTCTCCCGTAAAAACAAATGTACCGTCTTTCCATTTACAGTAATACACCGTTAAAAACAACAGCCGTCAAAAACTGGCAGCTCAGTCAACAGAATTTTAACGCAAAAAACAGTTGGAGTTTTTTTCAATTTACAGTAATATGCTGTAAAGAACGACGTACCATTTATTGTCATTTTTATTAATTTGGTGGGTAGTTTGCTGTAAAGTTAAGTATTTTTATTTAGACCAGGGGTGTCCAAACTTTTTCCACTGAGGGCCGCACACTGAAAAATCAAAGCAAGTGGGGTGCCATTTTGATATTTTTTTATTTTAAAAACCAATACAATAAATATATTAAAAATATATACATTTAGGCCTCCACTCAGGCTTGATCCTGGTGAACCCAAATGGTTTTGGTCAAAAAAATATATAAAAAATGTGTCCTTATTTAGTATTATTATTATTATTATTATTCAAAGTTTAAATCTCTAGATCAACATTAGGTCTATCTGTCAATATAACGTTTTTAAACATTTAAGTTGTGTGCCCTTTTTGTCAAAGAAAACCCTTTTTTTATGGAAAAAACTAAAATAAGCAATATTTTCCCCCGATTAAATTTTAAAGTGGAATATTTGAGATTATAAAATAATTGGAGCCTTAAAATGGTCAATAACTCATAACAGCATTGATTTTAATTCATTATTATTTTTTGAGCAATGACACACAAAAAACAAAATCCCACTAAAATTATTGGGGATCCAAAAAAAACTCATTAAATTGTTAAAAAATATATTATACATTTTTTTACTGTTTACTTTTCACACAATAATCTCGAGATCAGCTTCAGATCTATCCGCCAATTATAAGTTTTATTGTTGTTTGTGTTTTTTGTTTGTATGTTTCAGGCCCTTTTAAAAAAAAAAAAAACAGCTCAGTTTTTTTATATGGCAAACACAAAATATGCAACATTTTCCCCAAAGAATATCTCAAAGAGGAATATTTAATGTGACATAATTGGAGCCTTGAATAGGTAATAATTCATAATTATATTGATTTTGATTCATTATTATGTTTTAAAGAAAGAAACAGCCTGCATGGCAGCTTTGTGTTGTTAGAGTAAACATTGCAACATTTTCTTGTTACATTTCACCTGTTTGCTCTTTTATACCACTTTTTATGTTTTACATTTTTTTTAATCATATTTTTAGAATGTGCCGTGGGGCCATTAAAAAATGTCCGCAAATGGCCCCCGGGCCGCACTTTGGACACCCCTGATTTAGACAAAATAACATGTTTGGAAAGTATGATAATATACTCTAACATTTGTTGCAATAAGGGATACTATTAACGTTTAAAAGGTATGCAATTTCAAGCAGTACATATATTTTTTCTGTCAAAATGAAAAAAATACATTAAATTTAGGGAGAAAATATGAAGTACTTTATTGACACATATCATTTCCAGGTGTTTGTGGGCCATATAAAATGATGTCGCTGGCCAGATCTGGCCCCCGGGCCTTGAGTTTGAAACCTGTGTTTTAGAAGCTGAAATTAAATAATTATTAATCACATTCAATCAGTGGTACCTGGTACCGGTTTCTGTGAAGCAGCTCGGACAGTACGGGCCAAAAAGTTTGGACACACCTTCTCATTCAATGGGTTTTTCTTTATTTTCATGACTATTTACATTGTAAATAGTCACATCAAAACTATGAATGAACACATGTGGAGTTATGTACTTAACAAAAAAAAAGGTGAAATAACTGAAAACATGTTTTATATTCTAGTTTCTTCAAAATAGCCACTGATTACTGTTCTGCACACTCTTGGCATTCTCTCCATGAGCTTCAAGAGGTAGTCACCTGAAATGGTTTTCACTTTACAGGTGTCATAGTTTTGATGCCTTCAGTGACAATCTACAATGTAAATAGTCATGAAATTTAAAAAAAACACATTGAATGAGAAGGTGTGTCCAAACTTTTGGCCTGTACTGTACCTTGGAAAATTCGTATTGAAATCAATTTATTCCGTTCTTTCGCCGGGCCCGCCTCAAAACGACACAATTTTAACATATAACAAGTCTTTTAAAAAGAAAAACTAACTTTAGAAATGTTGTATGAAAAGCAATACAACAGAATGTACCACAAATAGTCCCTCCAGGATTTCACAGGCTATTTTTTTTATTTTTTTTATTGTTGTTTTTTTTTTGCGATTGTAGCTCCCTAAAATGCCTGATTTCACAGCACATTTTCAATAAGTTGTTTTATTTTTTTCAACATTACATTCGCTTGTGATTTTATTATTATTATTTTTTGTATTATTATTTTATTTATTAATTATCATTATTCTTCTTCGGTCAATGGTCAACAAAATAAACAAACAGTTGTACATTCATAGATTGAAAAAGAACATGTTGCAGACCGAAAGGGTTTAGGCTGAAGTTGAACACTTATTGCACCTAACCCTATAAACAATGTCAAGTACGAGATGAACTTCCGAAAATTATGAAATGTCCTTTGTACAACATATTATAAATACACATTATACACAACATAAACACAGTTAAATTATATACACACTAAAGGCATGTGAAATATCCTTGTACACGTGTTAAACCTTTGCACCAATTATATACTATATACAACAATTATACTTCCATTATTATTTATATCTCACATTTAGTTTTTAATTAACATTGATCATAGTATTAACTACAGTGTTCATTCAAGAGTGATATATTTTTTCAAGACATGAGTCTTAAAGTGTTTTTTAAATGTGTTTAAATGGATTTGTCATTCATGTTTTTCTAACCCCTTACCCCAAAAAACCCAGGATTGGAACACCTGTATTTTTGTCATGTCTTGTTTTGTGTTTATTGTGGTTCTCCTATGTTTGAGTCTGTTTCTGTGTCAGTGCTTTTTCATTTGTTTACGTTTGGTTGCTAGGTGCGCTGATCTTACGAACCAGTTTCTGTTCTGTGATCCCCACCGTCTACCGCCACTAATTACGTCCCTGCCTATGGTTGTGGGTCCAATGTTCACTGTAGTGACCGTTTACGGTCCTTTTTCTAAGACTTTTTGGTGTTTCGTGTTTTGCGACTGTTTAGTTTGTTTATGCCTTGTTACGCCATGCTAGGGATCTAAGTTTTACCTGTGTTACAAATAAATGATCCTCTTACCCGCACGCTGCTTCTGCTACTTCCTGTCCTTCCGCATCCTGAAGAACACAACCATCGCAGACGTGCGACCCGATTGTGTCGATTTTCAGCGTAATTAAACGTATTTGAACGTTGGATCCCTGGATCTCGCAGGCTTTTTTTTTTAGATACCTATATTTGCAGAAGTTCTTCCCCAAAAAACTTAATGGTAGTGCCGATTTTTGTAGGTGTTTGTTGTAGTGTTATTTTGGTACCGGTACCAGTACCAAAATGTATTTCAATACTTTTCGATACCTTTCGGTACTTTTCTAAATAAAGGGAACCGCAAAAAATGGCATTATTGGCTTTATTTTAACCAAAAATCTTGCGGTACATTAAACATGTTTATTATTGTAATTTTGTCCTTAAATAAAATTGTGAACATACGAGACAACTTGTCTTTTAGTAGTAAGTAAACAAACAAAGGCTCCTAATTAGTCTGCTGACGTATGCAGTAACATATTGTGTCATTTATCATTCTATTATTTTGTCAACATTATGAGGGACAAGCTGTAAAAATTAATTATTAATCTACTTGTTCATTTACTGTTAATTTCTGCTTACTTTATCTTTCCACATGTTCTATCTACACTTCTGTTACAATGTAATAATCACTTATTCTTCTGTTGTTTGGATGCTTTACATTAGTTTTGGATGACACCACAAATTTAGGTATCTATCCGATAACAGGTAGTTACAGGATCATACAATGGTCATAATTTAAGTCCTCATGTGTCCAATTTTTAAAAAAAGGAAAAAATTATTTTGTGATGCTATAAAAATAGTATTGACTAGATACGGTCCTGTACCTGGTATCATTACAGTGGATGTCAGGTGTAGATCCACCCATGGCGTTTGTTTACATTGTGACGCCGGTGAGCTATTGTATCCTCCTACGGTGTGTAGTGAAGCATGTTTAGCTATTCCTCGTCCTGCAGGGATGATACTTGTAAGAAACTTACTTTATTTGTCGCCATGGAGGCGAGGATTAGTGATTTAGAAGTAGCTAAAACACTGCGGCTGGACATTAGCCGCTAGCTAGTGTTGCGTTTGACCAGATGTTCCTCCAAGTGGGTTGTAAAACCCTGGTCAGTCCCAAGTTCCTTAGATGACATAACTGAACTCAAAGGTACCACCAAGCACATAATAGGTATTTTGTAATTTATTGTCAAATATTTGAGAATAGAGACCAGCCTCGAACAACACATCCAAATGCGTAGCCCAAGTTGATCTGGCATTCCAAAGGAAAAAAAAACTCTTTTCACACAAAGAAAGCCCCCATCTCACCCCTCCTCTCAACACTGATAAGATGAAAAATATGAGCTGATTCAAACATGATTATGAATAAAGAAATAACTCTTAAACATATGCATTATCCACACTAGCTAGCCATGTTTTAAAGCACCTCTTCCTGAGGGCGTTATAACTTCACCTTTACCTTTAGTTTTTAGGCCAAAATGCGTCCGTTCTCCCTTTTCTGTCTACACACTGTGTCTGCTTGCAGGTACTCTGATTGTGCGCTGCCGAACATGCTCCTCTGCTCTTAAAACCAGCAATGTCACGACGTGAAGACGCCGCGCCGTCATGTCCGTTAAAAAAAGGGTGGGGGCGGGGACCGGTACTTTTTCGAGGCGGTATAGTACCGAATATGATTCATTAGTATCACGGTACTATGCTAGTACCGGTATACCGTACAACTCTAGTTTGTTGCACTAAAATCACAGAAACAAGTGAAAGTTGCAATAAATTGTGTTTTTTTACTCTGTAATTTTAATAGAGAAATTCGTTGAAGAAGAATTAATTAATGAACAAATTCAAACAAGACATGATGAACATGGCAAACACAAATGTGCCAAACAGGTGTTGTTTATCACAACAAAGTACACGTGTGTTACTGCAAGGAAAAGACTAAAAATGATGTCTCAGCTTTCACTTGCGAAAAAATATATGTTAAAAATGAGTAAGCAACACAGATCATCTTAAAGGTCGTTACTATAGAAATGACAGTGTGTTTATCAGCTGTACACTGACTACTCTAAGTATGTTTCAGCGTAGTAATGGCGATGCATATTGAGTGTGTGATGTGTGTGGCACAGCGCGCTGAGGAAAGGCTGTCGATGTCTGGAAATAGACTGCTGGGATGGACCGGGTATGGAGCCTATAGTCTACCATGGGTACACTTTGACCACCAAGATACTCTTCAAGGACGTCATCACCACCGTGGACCAGCACGCCTTTGAGGTACAACGCTCAATAGGAGGATTTTTCTTTTCTTTAAGACGAGCACCCCCTGTTGTGTTGTCCTTGCTGGACCCTCACCTCCCTTTTGAACCAACTCACCTCCCTTTTGAACCAACTCACCTCCCTTTTGAACCAACTCACCTCTTCTAACAGCGTGCAAGTTGTATTTTAGATGCAGTGCTCAATGAAGGCGTTTGCAGTTTTTTTGGTTGAAAATGTTTCACCTTCCAATCCAAAATACGTATTCAGTTCTAAATGTTATCTTCCTATTTGTGTTTTGGGGTGTGTCCCCAAGGTGGTCACAAGAGGGCCATGTTATGGCTGGTGAACGATTGCCATTCCTTTTCCTCTGGTCCTCCAGTGAATAAACTGTTTATACACTGCAAACACTGAAATGTAGGTAAGATGAAATATCTCAAATAAGGGTGATATTTGCTTATTTTCTGTCTGATAAGATAATTCTTCTCACTAAGCAAATTTAAAGGCCTACTGAAATGATTTTTTTTTATTTAAACGGGGATAGCAGATCCATTCTATGTGTCATACTTGATCATTTCGCGATATTGCCATATTTTTGCTGAAAGGATTTAGTAGAGAACATCGACGATAAAGTTCGCAACTTTTGGTCGCTGATTAAAAAAAAGCCTTGCCTGTACCGGAAGTAGCGTGAGTAGCGATTCGGACAGAGAAAGCGACGATTACCCCATTAATTTGAGCCAGGATGAAAGATTCGTGGATGAGGAACGTAAGAGTGAAGGACTAGAGTGCAGTGCGGGACGTATCTTTTTTCGCTCTGACCGTAACTTAGGTACAAGCTGGCTCATTGGATTCCACACTTTGTCCTTTTTTCCTATTGTGGATCACGGATTTGTATTTTAAACCACCTGGGATACTATACCCTCTTGAAAAGGAGAGTCGAGAACGCGAAATGGACATTCACAGTGACTTTTATCTCCACAACAATACATCGGCAAAGCTCTTTAGCTACGGAGCTAACGTGATAGCATCGGGCTTAAATGCAGATAGAAACAAAAGAAATAAACCCCTGACTGGAAGGTTGGACAGAAAATCAACAATACTATTAAACCGTGGACATGTAAATACACGGTTAATGCTTTCCAGGCTGGCGAAGCTTAACAATGCTGTTGCTAATGACGCCATTGAAGCTAACTTAGCAACGGGACCTCACAGAGCTATGCTAAAAACATTAGCTATCCACCTACGCCAGCCAGCCCTCATCTGCTCATCAACACCCGTGCTCACCTGCGTTCCAGCGATCGACGGAGCGACGAAGGACTTCACCAGATCACAGATGCGGTCGGCGGCCCGGAGACGGAGGAAGTCAAGGTGGGGTCGGCGGCTGGCGCGGCTGCTATCCATCTCAAAGTCTTCCTGGTTGTGTTGCTGCAGCCAGCCGCTAATACACCGATCCCACCTACAGCTTTCTTCTTTGCAGTCTTCATTGTTCATTAAACAAATTGCAAAAGATTCACCAACACAGATGTCCAGAATACTGTGGAATCTGGAGATGAAAACAGAGCTTTTTGTATTGGATTCAATGGGGTCCGAATACTTCCGTTTCAACGATTGACGTCACGCGCATACGTCATCATACGTAGACGCTTTCAACCGGAAGTTTCCCGGGAAATTTAAAATTGCACTTTATAAGTTAACCCATTGCATGTGTTGCAATGTTAAGATTTCATCTTTGATATATAAACTATCAGACTGCGTGGTCGCTAGTAGTGGCTTTCAGTAGGCCTTTAATGTTAGAGTGTTTTACTTGTTTTAAGTGTTTTGTTCCTAAATGATCTCAGTGAAATATTACAGCTTGTAGCTGAGATTTGATGAGCTATATTGAGTAAAACATGCTTGAAACTAGAATATCAAGTGTTGCAAAGCTGTGTCATCAACACTCACAAGTATAAAACTACTTTTTTAAAGTAATCATTTCTTATTTCAAGCATGAAAAAAAACAAATAATGACTTTGACACAATTGTGTCTCATATTAAAACAGATGACAGCCAAATGGACTTTGCTGTTTTATTTTCAATGAAACAATAGAAAATACGTACTCATATAGTAGTACAGTTGTTATTAGTGAGAATATACTTATTTTAAGGTATTTTTGGGTTCATTGAGGTTAGCTAATTTTACTTGTTTGGAAAAGTCTTGACAAGCCAAATTTTCTTGTTCTATCGGCAGATCATTTTGCTTAGTTCAAATAAAATACCCCTAATTTTTGTATTTTTTTTCCTTGTTTTTGAACACTTGACTTTTTGCAGTGTATTCCTTCATGGTTGTGAGGATTAGTCTCTTAGAAGCGGCTTCACACTGTGGGTAGATGCGTTTGTTGCAGCTTGCTCCCAAATTCGAACCAGTGTTCTGGCAAGACACGCAGACACTGGAATTCATGCAACTCCTGCATAGAAGGAATATGGAAATGCAATGGTTGTCTTCTTTATAAGTGTACATCCCTTTTGAAGGAATCTTTCACTCGACACAGCCGTGGTAAAGATTGGCTGGGCTCAGCAACTCATCAGCCAATCGCCGATCAGTTAGAATAAAGCAAATAACGGCCCCCGATCCAATCCCATTATCGGAGTCGAGGCAAAAACATCCCTACTGTGACCACCCCCAGGGGACAACCAGCAGAGACATAAATAGGGACATGGATGACTGAGGCTATGTCTACATTAAGCCGGATAACTCCTTTAATGAATAATTACTTAGCCTAAGCCCCGTGTCAGCCACACTAACCCATCGTTTAAGGTTCCCCTCCTTGGGTAATTTTTTACACGGGTAAGTGCGCCGTGTATTTCTTGAATCTCCGGCTCTTAGCTTCGTATTGGACTCATTGATCGTTTACAAACTGAGTTCGGAGAGGAAGTGACGCCAGAAAGAACGCGTCACAGCCAGCTTCATAACAAGCGCTTTCGTAACTCAGAGGTAAACACTGAAAAGATGGAGGCGAGTCATCCAGACATGCCCGTGTTTCTCCTTCTTCTACATCAGTGGTTCTTAACCTTGTTGGAGGTACCGAACCCCACCAGTTTCATATGCGCATTCACAGAACCCTTTTTTAGTGAAAAATAAAGGGTTTTTTTTCAAATTCAAGAAAAAGTAATAGGTTTTTTTTATTGGTGCACAAAATGAACCGTGCATGAACATCACCATGTTCAAAGAACAAAACCAACACAGTGCATGAACTCACAACAAATTACACACCTTACACCAGGGGTCACCAACCTTTTTGAAAGCAAGAGCTACTTCTTGGGTACTGATTAATGCGAAGGGCTACCAGTTTGATACACACTTAAACAAATTGCCAGAAATAGCCAATTTGCTCAATTTACCTTTAACTCTATGTTATTATTAATAATTAATGATATTTACACTTAATTGAATGGTTTAAAAGAGGAGAAAACACGAAAAAAAATTCTAAATTCAACCGAAAAAAAGAAGAGAAAAACTAGCTAATTCAAATCTTTTTGAAAAAATTAAAAAAATAATTTATGGAACATCATTAGTAATTTTTCCTGATTAAGATTAATTTTAGAATTTTGATGACATGTTTTAAATAGGTTAAAATCCAATCTACACTTTGTTAGAATATATAACAAATTGGACCAAGCGATGAGGTGGCAACTTGTCCAGGGTGTACCCCGCCTTCCACCCGATTGTAGCTGAGATAGGCTCCAGCGCCCCCTTCACCCCAAAGGGAATAAGCGTAGAAAATGGATGGATGGACCAAGCTATATTTCTAACAAAGACAAATCATTATTTCTTGTAGATTTTCCGGAACACAAATTTTAAAAGAAATTCAAAAGACTTTGAAATAAGATTTCAATTTGATTCTACAGATTTTCTAGATTTGCCAGAATAATTTTTTTGAATTTTAATCATAATAAGTTTGAAGAAATATTTCACAAATATTCTTCGTCGAAAAAACAGAAGCTAAAATGAAGAATTAAATTAAAATGTATTTATTATTCTTTACAATGAAAAAAATAAATGTACTTGAACATTGATTTAAATTGTCGGGAAAGAAGAGGAAGGAATTTAAAAAGTAAAAATGTGTTTAAAAATCCTAAAATCATTTTTAAGGTTGTATTTTTTTCTCTAAAATTGTCTTTCTGAAAGTTGTAAGAAGCAAAGTAAAAAAATTAATGAATTTATTCAAACAAGTGAAGACCAAGTCTTTAAAATATTTTCTTGGATTCTATTTGAGTTTTGTCTCTCTTAGAATTAAAAATTGTCGAGCACAGCGAGACCAGCTTGCTGGTAAATAAATAAAATTTAAAAAATAGAGGCAGCTCACTGGTAAGTGCTGCTATTTGAGCTATTTTAGAACAGGCCAGCGGGCTACTCATCTGGTCCTTACGGGCTACCTGGTGCCCGTGTTGGTGACCCCTGCCTTACACACATTACCATGAATTGATTAACGTGGACCCCGACTTAAACAAGTTGTAAAACTTATTCGGGTGTTACCATTTAGTGGTCAATTGTAAGGAATATGTACTGTACTGTGTAAACTGTACTGTTTCATATAATGTATTCTCTTCCTTTGCAATCTGCTAGTAAAAGTTTCAATCGATCAATCAAAAAACCTGCAAATCAGATGGAACATTGTTTGGGGGTATCTATAATACGCTGATAGGGAGAAGTTTTTATTTACACGATCAGTCGGATGTGTCTTTACCTCTGTGGCGGAGGCTCCGCCGAACCCCTGAGGCCAACTCACCGAACCCCTAGAGTTCGATCGAACCCAGGTTAAGAACCACTGTTCTACATGTACAGATGCTCGTGGAAATCACACATGAATACCTTAAGAGAACACGATTGCAGCTATTTCAGATACAACACATCTCAGACGGCAAGAGAACTTTCGAATGTCCAGGTCAGTTGTGATTCTACTTACCGAAAAACTTGTCAACCAGAATGCGGGCTCCCGTGGATGTGATAAAAAAAGGTAGCGTGTGCTTTGTATTACCTGGCCAACGAGGGAAGACTACGGAAAACAGCGAGTGTTTTTGGACTGGCAAAGCAGACTGTATCAGTTATTGTCCGCCATGTATGTCGCGGACTCAACGTCTAGGTCCAGAGTGTCCAAAGTCACCAAAAAGGAATGGCCAATGAAGGTGAAGGTAAAAGAGTGAGGAGTGTCCTGACCAGATATCTCGATCCCTACTTTGATTGATGTAAAATGTTCTTAATCACATTGATTACTTTCACTTGTCCATTAAAGATTTTATTAATTTATGATGGTTCAGGTGTTCACTACAATAGAGCCCCACAGCGCACTGGATTCCAGTTAATTGAAATACCACAACACTGGATATTGTTCAGATAAGTTCAATTTAATTTAAGAACTTGGACACAAAGCAACCCCGAAGGTGACTATGACGTGCGCATTTTCCGTGCATGCGTACTAGGTCGCGTTGTGTCGGCGGACGGCGGACGGAGGGGTCTGAAACTGGCATTGTGTGTGTGTGGACTAGGATAAGGTTAGGTGGGATGTTTCCTGGATAACCTTAGTGTCATGACTTGGACTATGGCGCAGTTTCCTGCGTGGATTGCTTTCCCGAGATGCAAAACAACTGGACTGGACATTGGATGAAGGTAGATACATGACTTAATTCTTACTTAAAAAAAGAGTGAACAAAAGGCGCGCACAAGGCGGAGAACAAACTTGGCTATGAAACAAAAAACTAGAACAAAGGCAAAACCATGGACATGAAATAAATAAGCACATGTGACATGAACTATGGCATGGACTATGATATCAAGGGTATCATCAGGTAGCATGGGTAGTAGAGGTAATCATGGCATGAAGTGAGCAGAGGTAATGTCGCCAGGCTGAATACCTGGCAACTATCGGCTTAAATAGTCTCGTCATTAGCGACAACAGGTGCGTGAGTCCAAAACGCGAAACAGGTGAAAACTAATGGTCGTCATGGTGACAAAGCAAGGGAGTGAAAACAGGAACTAAAAAGAGTCCAAAAACCAAACAGAACAAAGACAAACAAATACATGATCAAAAGACAGGACACTTAGTCAGGCCTGGCCCTAACCAATCTGGCGCCCTAGGCAAGATTTTAGGTGGCGCCCCCCCACATCGGCAGTGAAGTGTATATACTCACAAGAAACCGAATAGCTTTGTCTTTGACCTTTTTTTTTTACTTAAAGAAAGCAAATTAACATATTATATGAGAATGTTATGTTATGATTATCTTTAACCGAATCACAGCAGTGCTCAAATTAAAAAACAGCATTCCCTCTCATGTGATATTGCTTAATTAACATTAATGATGTGCACTTTAACAACTAGGCTTACAACTATACCTAATATATAAAGGGGTGGAAAAGTGACTATTACCTGCAGGGCAAACATTAGCTAACCAGAAGGCAATAACAATGTAAACAAAAAACACCTGCTTAAAAGATCTAATACAAATGTCCCTGAGGAATGTAAGGTGGGAGTACTGTAATTACCTAACGTTACATTATTATTTTCCATAACAATTTAGCCCCCTCCACAATATTAACCCGACGTTAAAACAGAACTAGCTATTTATTGATTAGCAATTGCCGAATCATGTAACATTAGCTTAATGCTAAAAAGCCAGGTTACTATCACATTCTGTAACAGACAAATAATTTCATGTAGGCTAACGTTACCTACCTGCTACCTCTGTCTTTTTCTCGTTTCTCCTCCTCTTCTTTTCTCTTTTTTCTTCCCTGGGCACCTGACAGTTTTGGCCGTTTTGACATCTTGTGTTGATTTTTTGATGCGGTGACGTCCAAAAAGAGTCATGATACGGGAAGGGAGGAGGCGCACCGTGCGGGGGGAAAGGGGGGGCGTAATGTTGTAACAAATAATATTTCTATTAAATGGGCTTTACTTTGCATTTTAATTAACGTGGGATTATTTTTTGTGTTTAGAAATAATAGTACCAACTTTTTTTTTTCTCCAACATTTGTGGCACTGGCGTGGCGCCCCCTGATGGATGGCGCCCTTAGCATTTGCCTATACGGCCTATGCCACGGACCGGCCCTGCACTTAGTGTAGAAGGGGCCTGAGAATCTACACAGACAAGTTGTGTTTAAATGGCTCTATTACGGTTTTCTGGCAGGTGTCTGTTTACCCGGTGATCCTGTCTCTGGAGAACCATTGTTCTAAAGAACAGCAGGAGGTCATGGCCCTCTACCTCACTGGCATACTGGGGGACAAACTGCTCAGTGTCCGCCTGGATCACCCCACCACTGGAGACCTCCCAAGCCCAAAGGTAAGACTTAAGTAACATGGAGGATGTTGCTTTCTTAGGGAATTCAGAGAATTCCATTTTTATGGGAAACAGTTTGGGGAAGATCCATTTTTCTGGGGACGCCGTCCTTCATTTTGCAAAGCTGTTTAATCTCAAATTGATTCATGTTCAAACAATGTTCCAACTTCTGTGCTCCTGCGTCAGACTGAAAGTAGCCTCGCAGTGACTGGCTACGGCAGATCCAGTCGCCAGATGATGAGTCGGATGAAGGGCTTTAGTCTGAGAAGGGACGTGTTTGGTGCGCTTTCTCGCCTGAGAGCTGCTTCTCATTTGGAATTTATTACCAGGGAGCATTTTCATCCGCGCGACTCGTGATTCTTAAAGCTTCTCGAATAAATGTCTTCCTTATTTAGATGTCAGAGAAAAGCTGTGATGTCTGCTCTGACAACCAGCAAGTTGGAAGTTATTTTAGTGCTTTATCTGAATTGACTTGCAAATAAACAAGATAGCATATATCTGTCCTGTATACTTTTTTACCTTCATGACTTCATTAGAACAACTGAATTATTGTAAAAGTCTGGACTTTTTACCAGCTGGTATAACACGGTGATGGCATCATACATCATGTCTACTTTGACTTTGTCGGTTATTTAGAGACGTAGTAGTTATTTCCAATAATATTCATGCAAGGTGACGGTTATTTCTAATTACTAGTGTGAGGAGTGACCCTGTTAATTTTACACCAACGTCCAGATTGACTATTAATCATTTTTCCGAGATGGCGGCGCACATGGCGGCAGTTTCTTACAGCTCTCCATTTCAGTGCTCTTTTCTTCTTCTTTCTCCGTTGTTTTCCTTACAAAACCCAAAACCAGTAAAGTTGGCACGTTGTCTAAATCGTAAATAAAAACAGAATACAATGATTTGCAAATCCTTTCCAACTTATATTCAATTGAATAGACTGCAAAGACAAGATAATTCATGTTCGAACTAAGAAACTTTTTTTTTTTTTTTTGCAAATAATCATTAAGTTAGAATTTAATGGCAGCAACACATTGCAAAAAAGTTGGCACAGGGGCATGTTCACCACTGTGTCTCATGGCCTTTCCTTTTAACAACACTCAGTAAACGTTTGGGAACTGAGGAGACACATTTTTGAAGCTTTTCAGGTAGAATTTTTTCCCATTCTTGCTTGATGTACAGCTTAAGTTGTTCAACAGTCCGGGGGTCTCCGTTGTCGTATTTTAGGCTTCATATTGTGCCAAATATAGTCAATGGGAGACAGGTCTGGACTACAGGCAGGCCAGTCTAGTACCCGCACTCTTTTACTACGAAGCCACGCTGTTGTAACACCTGGCTTGGCATTGTCTTGCTGAAATAAGCAGGGGCGTCCATGATAACGTTGCTTGGATGGCAACGTATGTTGCTCCAAAAGCTGTATGTACCTTTCAGCCTTAATGGTGCCTTCACAGATGTGTAAGTTACCCATGTCTTGGCCACTAATACACCCCCATACCATCACACATGCTGGCTTTTACACTTTGCGCCTATAACAATCCGGATGGTTCTTTTCCTCTTTGGTCCGGAGGACACGACGTCCACAGTTTCCAAAAACAATTTGAAATGTGGACTCGTCAGACCACAGAACACTTTTCATCTTTGCATCAGTCCATCTTAGACGAGCTCGGGCCCAGCGAAGCCGGCGGCATTTCTGGGTGTTGTTGATAAATGGCTTTCACTTGGCATAGGAGAGTTTTAACTTGCACTTACAGATGTAGCCACAAACTGTAGTTACTGACAGTGGTTTTCTGAAGTGTTCCTGAGCCCATGTGGTGATATCCTTTACACACTGATGTCGCTTTTTGATGCTATACCGCCTGAGGGATCGAAGGTCCGTAATATCATCGCTTACGTGCAGTGATTTCTCCAGATTCTCTGAACCTTTGGATAATATTACGGACCTTAGATGGTGAAATCCCTAAATTCCTTGCAATAGCTGGTTGAGAAATGTTGTTCTTAAACTGTTGGACAATTTGCTCACGCATTTGTTGACAAAGTGGTGACCCTCGCCCCATCCTTGTTTGTGAATGACTGAGCATTTCATGGAAGCTGCTTTTATACCCAATCATGGCACCCACCTGTTCCCAAATAGCCTGTTCACCTGTGGGATGTTCCAAATAAGTGTTTGATGAGCATTCCTCAACGTTCTCAGTCTTTTTTGCCACTTGTGCCAGCTTTTTTGAAACATGTTGCAGGCATCAAATCCCAAATGAGCTAATATTTGCAAAAAATAACAAAAGTTTACCAGTTTGAACGTGAAACATCTTGTCTTTGCGGTCTATTCAATTGAATATAAGTTGAAAAGGATTTGCAAATCATTGTATTCTGTTTTTATTTACCATTTACACAACATGCCAACTTCACTGCTTTTGGGGTTTGTATTTCTGTATTATTAGGGTCCGCATGACCCATTGTCAAAGGAATCCCAAAGGGAGTCCTTTTGCAATGGGACAAAAGGACACTATTGAATTTGTAAGGTTTTATTATTATTCTTTATTCTTTATTATTATTATTCCGCAGCTTTGCGCACTACTTTGCCCCCCTTAACATGCTTCAAAACTCACCAAATTTGACACACAAATAGAAAAAAGTGACCCAAAAACTTTAGTAAAAAAAACCTAACCTCAAAAATCAAAAATGCGCTCTAGCGCCCCCTAGGAAGAAAACTGCCTGTAACTCCCAGTACGAATGTCGTAGAGACATGAAACAAAAACCTCTATGTAGGTCTCACTTAGACCCACTTTTTATTAATTAATTTCTTCGGGCAAAAATCAACAGGAAGTTGGCAATTTCCCCTTCAAGACAAAAAATGACTAAAAACACTAATTTTTGACCCCCTTAAAATACTTCAAAACTCACCAAACTTCTCACACACATTGGGACTGGTAAAAATTGCGATCTAAAAAAAAAACCGAACCCCAAAACTCAAAATTGCGCTCTAGCGCAATTTTTGAATAAAACAGAGACAAAACTGCTCCTCAGAGGAAAACTCAGACAAAACTGCTTGTAACTTCCGGTAGGAACGTCTTAGAGACATGAAACAAATACCTCTATGTAGGTCTCACCTAGACCTACATTTCATAGGTTGACATCCTTCAGCAAAAATCAACAGGAAGTTTGCAATCCCTCCTTCAAAACAAAATTTTTGTTAAAACCGGTCACCAAACATCAAACATTATCTCCTCTGAGCGCGTTTGTCGTTTCGGCTTCAAACTACTACAGGAGAGAGATTGAACCCTTCTGATTAAAAGTTGACGACGGCGTTGTGATTCGTGCTACCGTTTTGATTTTACGCGCCTTCAAAGAAAACAACCACTGTGCCGCAACACCTAGGAAAAAGACACAGACACAACTTCCTCTAACTCCCAGTACGAATATCGTAGAGACACGAAACGGGATATGGCCCAATTCCTGGATGGCTGTCGCGTGAGAGGAAGGTGGGGGCTCAATCATTTTTGCAATGCAGTCTGATGAAAAGAATGGAAAGCACCGGTCTACATAGCAACTGACGCTGTGGTCAAAGTTGGAATTGCTACACAATACAGGAAAAACATGCACTCTCCAAAAAACTTAATAAAACAAAAATAAAGAGGTGCATGGCAAAAAAGTGTACTTAAAGAAAAAGCAAGGCCAGCAACACCCGTGTCCTTCTAATTGTTTTAACACAAACTGTGCAGGCGCTACCAAACACAGACCGGTTTCGAAAATGTCTTCATCAGTGTGCAATTTTCAACCGGAAGTCGCAGCTGTGGTCAATCAGCTGACATAATAAATCAAGAACTTCAAAAATTAAAGTGCCCAAATAATAAGACAAAATGGAAAATTGTACAAAATAAATCATAGACTCAGTACAGTATCATAGGAAAATAAATAAAAGAAAACCATTATAATAAAAGGAGACATAGCTCATCTGCACAGTGAAAAAAATAAATAAAGCGCTACAATAGCTATAGCTCCCTCTATATAGAATATAATACTAATAAAGTACCAAAATGAAGCACCAACTTGAAGCCCTACATCAAGCCACAAAAAAATATACATGAAGTACATGATGTGAATAAGACAACTTCATGGAAAACCATTAAAGAAATCTTCCCAAAAGCAACTCCTCGTTCGTCCCTTTCGGGTACCGTATTTTCCGGACTATAAGGCGCACTTAGAATCTTTTTTTTCCCTCAAAACTCGACAGCGCCTTATAATAATACTTGATAATAATTATTATAATAATTCTGATTTAGCTTACCGACCTCGAAGCTATTTTATTTGGTACATGGTGTAATAATAAGTGTGACCAGTAGGTGGCAGTCACACATAAGAGATACGTGTAGACTGCAATACGACTCAAGTAAACAACACCAACATTTTATATGTTCCATTGAAAATATAGAACATTACACACAGCGTTTAAAAATCTATACAAATATTTTAGTACGACTTTGGTAAGCTATGAAGCCGCACCGCTTGATGGATTGTACTGTGCTTCAACATATGAGTATTATTATGGTGTGTGTATAAGGTAAGACATATTATCTAGCGTTTTGTTTTGCAATATTAGGCAAAAGCAACTTTTCTTGCCTTCTGGTACCTGCTGATCTGTACTTGGGATCTGCATAATTCCTGAAAAATTGCGCGAGTCCGCCTTTGTAGTCCGTGCCGACGTAGTCGATAAGCTTCTTCTTTTTCTTTATCTTCTTGTTATGTGACATTCATCCTCTGCTGTTGTCATTTGTAATATAAAGTAGTGTAAAGTTCTTACTTATATCTGTCACGAAAGAACTAAAACATACCGGTGTAGTGAGTTTACATTATCCACCCAAGGAACTTTAGCTATTAGAGAGTTCCGGTCGGACGGTTTTTAACGGGACACATTTCCGGCGGATGAGGAGATGCGGCTCCGTTGTTGATTGAAGTGAAGTCTGAATGTCATTAAAACAGTTAGCTCCATCTTTTGACACTTCTTCCACTCCCGTCCTTGCACGCTACACCGCTACAACAAAGATGACGGGGAGAAGACGCTGTTGAAGGTGAGCCACGTAAATAAGACCGCCCACAAAACGGCACATCATGAAGCGACTGTCAGAAAGCGGCTTTAAGATGGTCTGTAAAACATCATGTAAGCAACATTTTGACCAAAGAACCACCATTACATGTTATGTAGACCACAAGGAAGTCTTTTACTTTTAGAAAAAAATAATAATATAATGACTCCTTTAATGCGCCTTATAATCCAGTGCACCTTATATATGAAAAAAGATCGAAAATAGACCCGCTCATCGGCAGTGCGCCTTAAAATCCGGTGCGCCCTATGGTCCGGAAAATATGGTACTCAGTCTGTAACGTGTGCATCCAATATGCTTCACGTTGCCACAAAACACTTTTTAAGATATTCAACAGTCTTCTGCCATCTGGCATCTAAAGTGGATAGTGCTCCCCCCAATTTGTCACGTTTCATGTGTCAGGTAAACCGTGACGAATGGGGCCATCCCCTTCCTACTGTACATTTCCATATATATATAAAGACTGTGATTATTCGCAAAAAAACACATTAATTGTCAGGTTCAAACACTGATGACATCTATTAAACAAGACATGAATTGATTAACGTGGACGTTAATCAAAGTTGAAAAACTTATTGGGTTGTTACCAATTAGTGGTCAATTGTACGGAATATGTACTGTACTGTGCAATCTACTAATAAAAGTTTCAATCAATCAAAACAAGAAGCAAGGAATTAAACAGACAAAAAATTTAAAAATTTAAAAATTTTAAAAAACAGACATAATTCAATTTAGCTCAATTGAGGAGAAACGCATAGACACTGTACTAGAGATGTCCGATATTATCGGCCGATAAATGCTTTAAAATGTAATATCGGAAATTATCGGTATCGGGTTTTTTTTATTATCGGTATCGTTTTGTTTTGTTTTTATTAAATCAACATACAAAACACAAGATACACTTACAATTAGTGCACCAACCCAAAAAACCTCCCTCTCCCATTCACACTCATTCACACAAAAGGGTTGTTTCTTTCTGTTATTAATATTCTGCTTCCTACATTATATATCAATATATATCAATACAGTCTGCAAGGGATACAGTCCGTAAGCTTTATATATCAATATATATCAATACAGTCTGCAAGGGATACAGTCCGTAAGCACACATGATTGTGCATGCTGCTGCTCCACTAATAGTACTAACCTTTAACAGTTAATTTTACTCATTTTCATTAATTACTAGTTTCTATGTAACTGTTTTTAAATTGTTTTACTTTCTTTTTTATTCAAGAAAATGTTTTTAATTTAATTAATTTTTTTTAAAAAGCACCTTATCTTCACCATACCTGGTTGTCCAAATTAGGCATAATAATGTGTTAATTCCACGACTGTATATATCAGTATCGGTTGATATCGGTATCAGTTCATATCGGTATCGGTAATTAAAGAGTTGGACAATATCGGAATATCGGATATCGGCAAAAAGCCATTATCGGACATCCCTACACTGTACAGTGTCGTCCTACACTCTGACGAAAGATTGTACGCCTCCTCTTTTATTTTGGACTTTCCCTGATTATATGGCAACAGCTGTTTCTAAGGGAGCGGGGTCGTAAACAGCCGTCGCCCTTATCACAAAACAGTTAAAAAAAAAAAAAAGGTGCCTGGAGGGGAGTCAGGTCCTGCTTCCTCTCCGCTTTGTAAATCTCGGGTCAAGATAAAATCTTCCTGTGGATTACAATACGTCAAAGGAACCGACGCCCTCACAGTGGAGTTTTACAAGACTTTTGATTGGTTAGATCAAAGACAGATTTTGTCTGTTTGCCGGGAACTCATTGAAACACAAAGTTTTGTGATAACTTACAATTATTCTGACATTAATCATGTAAAAACACAGATTAATCATCCAATTTATGAATAGTTTGACAGATTGTGTGTGTTTGTGATATGTTCACGCAGGACCTAAAGTATAAGATCCTCATTAAGAATAAAAAGCTAAAGCCTCGTGCTAAGGTAGAGGGAGTGACAGGGACCGAGGAGAGTGGAGATGAGGGCGAAGAGGAGGAGGAGGAGGAAGAGGAGGAGGAGGAAGATGACGATCTACAGAGCAGACTTAAGTTTTGGTCTCCCAGAAAGATAGTCAAAGTGAGTCAGACTGCAGGCTGAGGCTGAAACAGACGAGGACAGTATGATGTCACACTGGACACACGTGTTGTAACCACCGTTGTGTGTCTTGTCTCATTTGAGTAGAAGAAGAAGGTGGTGGTGGCGGACGCTCTGTCCGACCTCGTCACCTACACCGTGTCTGTCAAGTTCATCAGCTTCAGCCATTCCAAAGACAGTCAGAACTACTGTGAGAACACGTCCATGGCGGAGAAAAAAGCCCGCAAGCTGGCCAAAGTTACAGGTATAGTACACATACATACATATTCTTGTATTTGTTACCTTCTTGAGACCTCCGAAAAATGCCTACCTCTTTAGGACCACCCTTTCTAGATATATAATGATTTGTATTTACAACATTAATAATATATACATACTATGCAAATATAAAAAAGGTAAGCTTTAAGTAAATGTTTTATTATTTTTAATTTTTTGTTTGTAATTGGTTTTTAATCTTCATTATTTACTTCAAGTTATTACAGTATGATTCTATATACATATCATTTTTTTAATTTCATTTTTTATTAATTTTGCCTAAAGGGGGCGCATTTCAATTTCTTACACACACTTGTTATGTCATATGTTGACCAGAGAGGGAGCACTTTTAAAACACACACACAGTCAATTTGAAAAATCCCTCTTTTTGGGATAACCCTAATTTTGATAGATTTCACCACCAGGGGTGCAAATGAGACATTCTCTATTAGATGCAATGGTTTTCCGTATTGGGACCATGATTTATGTCATCCCTTGTTCACCGGTCCTCATATGGAAGATACTTTTCCTTCTTGGTGTCTCAAGAAAGGTGGCAATACAAGAACACACAATCACACACACACACACACACACACACACACACACACACACACACACATATTCTTGTGTTTGTTACCTTCTTGAGACCTCCGAAAAATGCCTACCTCTTTGGGACCACCCTTTCTAGATATATAAAGATTTGTATTTACAACATTAATAATATATACATACTATGCAAATATAAAAAAGCTTGTTGTGAAAAATTAGTTGGAATTTCACAAGAAAAAGGTCAGTTTCACAAAAACTTAGAATTTAGGCAGTGTTATAATAGAAGTCGTAATTTAACTCAAGGCTAGTCAAAATTGTACAAGAAAAACTGAACATTTGTGCAATACTATGATAAAAGTTGGAATTTTACTAAATAACGGTCACAATTACACAAGAAATGCTTAAAATGTTGGCAATTTTATGAAAAGAGTCGTAATTTTACTCGACAAAAGTCACAATTTTATAAGAAGACTTGAAAATGTTGGCAATGTTATAATAATAATCGGAAATTTTACTTGGCAAAATTATGACAGAAGTCATTATTTTACTCAGGTCACTATTTTACAAGAACAACAAAAAAAAATGGCAATATTGTGATGAAAGTCAGAATTTTATATGACCAATGTCATCATTTTGCATTAAAAAGTAATAATTTTACATAAAAAAAGTAATAATTTTACGAGAAAATATTGCAATATTAGAGAAACAAAAAGAATATGAGAAATTGTTACCAATTTTATTTTAAAAAATATATTTATTTTTTTTATTTTTTAGTTTGTAAATGTTCTTTAATCTTTATTATTCACGTCAAGTTATTACAGTATGTCTCTATATACAATTTTTTTTTTAATTAATTTTGGCCAAAGGGGGCGCATTTCAATTTCTTACCCATACTTGTTATTTCATATGTTGACCAGAGGGGGAGCACTTTTAAAACCGACACACAGTCAATTTGAAAAATACCTCCTTTTGGGACCACCCTAATTTGGATAGATGAGATCTCTATTTTTGTGTTTTTTGTAATATGCGTAAGGCCGATGACAAACGAGTCAAGGACCACATAGGGCCCCTGTGCCGCACTTTGGGCAACCCAGCTGCAGAAGCTAACTGTTAATAGCCACTATAGTCTTAGTTCCGTAGCGTATTTGTTCATTCTATGGTCTCATATGGGACGCGAGTTGTCTTACGTCAGCCCCGGAAGTCGTAAAATCAGCTGTTCACCTGGCGGGTTTTTTTGGGGGGGATGAATAGGGAAGTCCTTCTTTAGCTGCAGTCTTGTTTTATCATATATTGCTGCCTTTGCACCTGTCAATGTTTGCTTTTGTATACACATTAAATCAACAAATAATCCTGACTTTGGAGCAATGTTCACAGACTCTAATATTTGGCTCTCTATTAGATGCAATGGTTTTCCCGTATTGGCACAATGATTTCGGTCCTAACTTGTTCACCGGTCCTCATATGGAAGGTACTTTTCCTTGTTGAGGTCTCAAGAAGGGTAGAAATACAAGAACACACACGCACACATACATAATAGTGCAAACACAGAAATTATCCAAAACAACTAAAAAAAAATACAAGCACGCCATGAAACTAATATTGATTTTTTTAACAAGAATAAGAGGAAATATCCTCTAACTTTACATATTATCACCGGCGATGTTTTTGCGGGTGACCCACTTCCGATTGGAAGAACATGAGCGATGACATCACCACTATTGTCAACAAATATAATTGTCGACTAATCGTTGCAGCTCTATTTACAATGAATAATTCGTAGACATGTATTGACCACTATCAGCCCTGGAAGTAATGGACAGTAATAAACAAGGGTTTCCTGCACACTGATTATTCACGTAATACATACTGTATGCTCATCTTTGGACTGTGTGGCATCCTCTTTTTTTGAAGGTAAAGACTTTGTTCAGCACAATCAGAGGTTCCTCAGCAGGATTTACCCAGCAGGCTCCAGGACGTCCTCCTCCAACTATAACCCTCAGGAGTTTTGGAACGTCGGCTCGCAGCTCGGTGGGTGTTTGCATACATGACACCGTCATGTGTGTGCAGCACAAACACTGTTTTCATTTACACCAGTGGTGGCCAAAGTGAGGCCCGGAGGCCATTTGCGGCCCGCAGCTGATTTTTAAAAAAAGGTATAATGTAACGAGAAAATGTTGACACTAATAACACAATGCTGCCATGCAGGTAGTTTTTTACTTTAGAACTGTCATTCCTCAAAAAATTTAAAAAAAATCTCCAAAACCCAAAACCAGTGAAGATGGCACTTTGTGTAATTCATTTAATTTTTTTTCATTTCATTTTCATGTTTATTTCGAATATGTAGACAAAACAAAAACAACAAATTTTGAAAAAAACCCACAAAAAATCCATTTAAGAATGAATAACAAAAACAATAATAATAATAATAATAATAGTAATAATAAAAAGCAAAAGAAACAAGGAATGAAAATAAACATTTAATGTAAACATATCCGAAAAGGAGTGAGAAGAAGTAAAAACTTATGTACTCCCAACCCTCTTATTACTTACTGTATGTTTAATAATAATAATAATAATAATAATAGTATATAAAAATGTTATGTCATATAAACACATATACATATATAAGCATGTACACACACACATACATACACATATATATATATATACACACATACATATACATACATGTACATCCACAACACACATTTAACAAGTAACTATGAATGTGACACAACAGCGTGTATACATAGTATACATACACATACAAACCCACTGACTCTTAGTGCAGTTCACTATATCCTGTGAACAATATATTTTAATTCATAATTAAAAACAGAATACAATGATTTGCAAATCCTTTTCAACTTATATTCAACTGTATTAATAATGAATTATTCTCGTTGATAAATGTTCTTAAACTGTTCGTCAATTTGCTCACGCATTTGTTGACAAAGTGGCGACCCTCGCCCCGTCCTTGTTTGTGAATGACTGAGCATTTCATGGAAGCTGCTTTTATACCCAATCATGGCACCCACCTGTTCCCAATTAGCCTGTTCACCTGTGGAGTGTTCCAAATAAGTCTTTTTTGAAACATGTTGCAGGCATTAAATACCAATGAAATGAGCTAATATTTGCAAAAAATAAAGTTTTCCCAGTTGGAACATTAAGTATCTTGTCTTTGCAGTCTATTCAATTGAATATAAGTTGAAAAGGATTTGCAAATCATTGTATTCTGTTTTTATTTACCATTTACACAACGTGCCAACTTCACTGCTTTTGGGTTTTGTATAATTGCTGGATACATCAAAAGCTGATCTACAGATTTGAGTCTTGAAAGTAAAAATAAAATTTGTATACATATATATTGCATATTTTTCCATAAAAAAAATCGTTTTATTTGTAAAAAGAAAAAAAAAAAAAGGCATACAACATAAAAGAATTACAATTTGAAAATTTGAAATTGATCTATATATGTTTTTGTGTTGAAAGTTTAAAAAATATATATATAGATGTATTTTTAACACTTTAATGACTGAGACCAGAGTCTTATTTGGGTCCCCGAAACTTTAACATTCACCAAAATTGAGGGTAGCCCTAATGATTTAGAAAATGATAAAATATCAACATGGCCCCGCATGTTTAATTTTTCAGTGAGCGGGCCTCAGCGGAAGAAGTTTAGACACCCCTGGTGCACACCCTTTATTCAACTGCCACATAAGTTGACAACCATCAGACTTGACGGTCAGACCTTAGAGCAGGCCTGGGCAATTATTTTGACTCGGGGGGCCAAATTTAGAGAAAAAAAATGTGTCTGGGGGCCGGTATATCTGATTTTTAGCAACACTAATACAAAAACTCACAATAATGTCTGATTGAATGCTAAAAACGTTATAACAGACCGCCTCAAAAAACGGAATTTTACTTTTTTTTTTACTGAATGAGACACCCAGAATGTACATGAAAATAAAGAATGTGGGATTTACAATATTAACTATGAGCGATAAAACACTGAATATTGACAACATATGAACGTCACACCCCCTTTCCATCCACATATTTTACAATCAAGCGAAACGCAACAAAAATGCAACAAACAGTGAAATATGAGCACGAAGGGTAAAAAAAAAAAAAAAACACCTACAATCTGATACATCTGATGTATCACTAAGCTTAAAATATCCTTCCGCGTCTGTCCCTGACACCCACATTTCAGGCTCGCTCTGGAAACACTCTGTGGAAACGCTCCCCACCCACACTGCTTGGTGCCTCGTCTGAGCTGCTGTGACTTAGTAACTAATTAGATGACCATATTAACTAATTAATTACCATAGTAACTAGTATATCATGCAAAAGCGCAGATTCCGACCATTGAAATACTTTTTATTGTATTGTTCAAGACTAGAGATGCCGATAAATGCTTTAAAATTTAATATTGGGAATTATCGGTATCGTTTTTTTTTTTATTATCGGTATCGGGGTTTTTTGTTTTATTAAATCAACATAAAAAACACAAGATACACTTACAATTAGTGCACTAAACCCAAAAAACCTCCCTCCCCCATTTACACTCATTCACACAAAAGGTTTGTTTCTTTCTGTTATTAATATTCTGCTTCCTACATTATATATCAATATATATCAATACAGTCTGCAAGGGATACAGTCCGTAAGCACACATGTGTCAGGACTTGGACTTTGGACTGGTTTCCTGCGTGGGTTGCTTTCCCGATATGCAAACGAACTGAAGCGGACATGGCGTGGAGGTAAGGACATGATTTGATTTTACACTAACAAAGCTCAAAAAGGTATAAACAAAAGGCGCTCACAGCGGAGGTAAAACAACTTGGCTACGAAAACAAAAAACTTGCACGTGGGCACAAAAACTATAAACATGAAACAAAAACTTACTTGGCATGAGAAGAAGAGCATGGACTATGGAAGCATGGGTAACAGAGTTATCATCAAGTGTGGAGAAGGTGATGCCGCCAGGAAGACAGCCTGGCAACCGGGAGCTTAAATAATAGTGACATGATTAGTGACAGCAGGTGCGTGACGCAAAATGTGAAAACGTGAGACAGGTGCGTGACATGAGGATGTGAACCAGGTGAAACTAATGGTTATGGTGACAAAGCAAGGGAGTGAAAACAAGAACTAAAAAGTGTCCAAAACCCAAGCAAAACATGGCCAAACAAAAACATGACTAACACAGACATGACAACATGATTGTGCGTGCTGCTGCTCCACTAATAGTACTAACCTTTAACACTTCATTTTACTCAATTTCATTAATTACTAGTTTCTGTGTAACTGTTTCTATATTGTTTTACTTTCTTTTTTATTCAACAAAATGTTTTTAATTTATTTATCTTATTTTATTAATTTTTTTAAAAAGGACCTTATCTTCACCATACCTGGTTGTCCAAATTAGGCATAATAATGTGTTAATTCCACGACTGTATATATCAGTATCGGTTGATATCGGTATCGGTAATTAAAGAGTTGGACAATATCGGAATAACGGCAATCCCTATTCAAGACTTATGGCAAAAACATCACTGCACATCATAATGTGGAATGCGCTCCCAACAGGTATAAAATAAAGGGCATCTCTATCCTCCTTCAAAACCGCAATAAAAGTTCACCTCCAGGCAGTTACAACCCTAAACTAACACCCTCCCCGGATTGCTAACAATCAAATGTAAACAATCAAATGCAGATACTTTTTCTTATGCCTTCTGATCTCTCTCTCTCTCTCTCTCTCTCTCTCTATGTCCACTACTTGCTGTCCATAGCCTACCCCCCCGTCCACACCCCTGATTGTAAATAATGTAAATAATTCAATGTGATTATCTTGTGTGATGACTATTATGATGATAGTATATATGATAGTATATATCTGTATCATGAATCCATTTAAGTGGACCCCGACTTAAACAAGTTGAAAAACTTATTGGGGTGTTACCATTTAGTGGTCAATTGTACGGAATATGTACTTCACTGTGCAACCTACTAATAAAAGTCTCAATCAATCAATCAAAAAGCTACAGTTTCCATCTTAAAGATCTATAAAAATTATTTGGGAATGTCCGGCGGGCCAGATTGAAGAACTTAACGGGCCGCATGTGGCCCCCGGGCCTTAATTTGCCCAGATCTGCCTTAAAAGGAAGCCACACACACGTTATAATCATCCCATTTGCTCTTTTAATGATTTACTATCACGTAGTTTTGAATTATTACTGAAAAATAAATTTTTGAAAAAAATGTGCTTATTTACAGGGTCATGCATTTTTGGATAATTACAGTATGGGGAAAAAGAACAATGTTTTCATTTTTCTAATGTGAACAAATTTAGTTGAAGTTGTCAGTCCTTTCCAAAGTTGAAAAGTGAATTCCATATTAAATGCCGGTTAATATTCATTAAAAGTGGACTGATTCAAAGCAGCTCTTATCTCGTGTAAAAAAAAAAAAAGAGCCTGCATTGGCTTAGTGCAACATTAAAGGGGAACATGTCTAATGAACAGTGAAAGAACATTTCCTTGCACCACCTAATCGGGCTTTCACCTGCAGACAAACTGAAATGGTTTTTAAATTGATTTCACCGCCACTGAAACCTGCTTGTATTATTTCCCTCGACTTTATCCTGGTCGAATTCTAACTTCTGCTCTTCCATTTCTTTGGAGCTCTCCTTCAATGAACCAGACAAAAGCCGAGTTCATGTGCATGCGGCCTCTCTCTCCTGGCACAGCCGGATAAAACAAAAACAAGCTAAGAGGCACAACCTTGATGCGTGTGCTGCCGTCTTGTCTGTCGCCTCGCTCTCTTCGCTCGGCTGCCAGAAAGCGAGCCTGATGTGAAACCCTGCAGATTGCTGGCGCGACTGTGCACTGGAGACATTTTGGTTGTTGTTTTTTAAAAGATGCTGCAGGCTGGATGGATCAATGCCACTTCAAATCAGCAGAATGTCTTCTGAATAAATAAGTTGCATGATTTAAAGTTGGTTATTATTATCTGTTGTTCTCACTGGCAAACCCTCACACGTACACAAGAGTAGGGAAGAACATTTTCTGCCCATGATGCAACATGGAGGATGGTTGCAGATGCATCATGCAGAAGACACACACAAAACGAGCTCGATTTTTGTTCATTCCTCACCATTGGCCTTGTGGTATTTTGCAGTGGCACTCAATTTCCAGTCCCTGGGGTTGCCAATGGACCTTAATGATGGCCGTTTCCAGGACAACGGGGGCTGTGGGTATGTCTTAAAGCCTGCAGTGCTCATGTCCAGTCAGAGGAGCTTTGATCCTGGCGGCAATCAGCGCGGCGTGCAGCCAACACACCTGCTGCTCAAGGTACGGCCGTGACAGCGTCCTACCGATCCACTCTGGGTGCATTAGGGCAGGGGTCGGCAACCCAAAATGCTGGAAGAGCCATATTGGACCAAAAATACATGTCTGGAGCCGTAAAAAAATGTAATGCCTTCTATAAGTGATATAATGAAGTCCAACACATGATATAAGTGTCTATTAGCTATAATAGCTTACTATCAAAATGAGTATGTCGCAAATCTTTGTTGACAGAAATGTTGAAATTTAATATTCTACCCATTTTTACAACCATATCATACCAACTAGAGATGTCCGATCAAATCGGCCTGCCGATATAGGCCGATAAATGCTTTAAAATGTAATATCGGAAATTATTGGTATCGTTTTTTTTATTATCTGTATCGATTTTTTTTTTTTTTTTTTTTTTTTTTTAAATCAACATAAAAAACACAAGATACACTTACAATTAGTGCACCGACCCAAAAAACCTCCCTCCCCCATTTACACTCATTCACACAAAAGGGTTGTTTCTTTCTGTTATTAATATTCTGGTTCCTACATTATATATCAATATATATCAATACAGTCTGCAAGGGATACAGTCCGTAAGCATTATATATCGATATATATCAATACAGTCTGTGGGGGATACAGTCCGTAAGCATTATATATCAATATATATCAATACAGTCTGCAAGGGATACAGTCCGTAAGCACACATGATTGTGCGTGCTGCTGCTCCACTAATAGTACTAACCTTTAACAGTTAATTCTACTCATTTTCATTAATTACTAGTTTCTATAACTGTTTTACTTCCTTTTTTATCCAAGAAAATGTTTTTAATTTTCTTTATGTTATAATTTAAAAAAAAAAAAAGTATATATATATATATATATATATATATATATATATATATATATACACATACATATACATACATATACACACACATACATACATATATGTTATTTACATGTGAACAATGCTGTATAATAGACTGTATTTATATTATTCACATGTAAAAATACCTAAATGTTTGTGAGCGAACTGTGGTGCTGAATTTCCCCCAGGGATCAATAAAGTACTTTCTATTCTATTCTATATATGTATATATAATTTTTATTTTTATTTTATTTTTCCCCAGACCCTCCCTTTTTTTCATACTTTATTTGTGTATAACAATTTTTATACTACTACTACTACTACTTTCATTAAATTTGATGCGGTTTTTTTGGACTAAACCCAATTCAAAAGGAAATACATTTTTTAATATTTTTTTGTGGGAAATGACAAATTTAATACAATTAAACATAAATTACGACTATCACTGGGGATCAAACCCAGGAAGTCTACCATATGAAACAAGTGCTTCATGCTGCGTCCTTTGGGGCCAGAAACAATGTGAAGAGAACTTTGCTATTATCAGTGACGGAGCAGTCAAGCGCTAGGAAAACATTTGCGCCGTTCAGTGTCACTGAGAAAAAAAAGGTTTATAGGTAGGTCGGTAGTTTTTTACAAAAAACATTTTGTTTTCTTCTCTTTTACTCCCCTCCACTTGGGTAACTACACTTCATTTTAATTTAATTTAAAAAAAGAAATGAACAAAAGCCTTTTAAAACCTTAAAAAAAACAGCCAGTGATTCTTTCAGCGTGGACCAAACAGTGAATCTATAAAATATAAACGTGATGAGTTTTATTTGCATTGTCACTGTTGTCATTTGATCATTTCAAGGGGAAACATTGCAGCCTCGAGTCAACGCCGTTTGAATCCTGAGCAGCATTTAAAGAAGCCATGATGTAAATTATTCATCTGTTCAGGAAAACAATATCCCACCTTGTTGTTTAGCATAATCTGTTTTTTATGGGCTATTAAGAAGAGATATGTTATCTATAAATATGTTAAATAGTCACACACTTGTGCCAACTACAGGTGATCAGTGGCTCCAACCTACCTGTTCCCAGGAGTGGCAAGGCTCTGGACCCTTTCGTCAGAGTGGAGATTCACGGGGTCGCATCAGACTGCAACAGAAAAACCACACACACTGTCAAAAACAACTGTAAGTACTGCAAAACTTTTACGGTGCACCACTTTGGCAGTCCGCACTTCTATTGGGGGACTAAAGTGGAGGGTCTGAAGCGGAGGGTCCGTGTACCTTCCTTCCGTCCATTCTATTTCCAATTCTCTAATGCAAATCCCCCCCAAAAAAATCTTTCATTTCTGAAACAAAAGTTGGAAAACTTATTTAATGAGACTTTTTTTAAAACGACCATATGACTCCTGCTGCCTTCCTTCTATTTCCAATTCTGAAAGGCAAATCAAAAAACCAAGTTAGGGCCGTTTTTTCGATTTTTACTATATATGGCATATTTGAAAACAAACAAAAAAGGGCTGATTTTCATTAAAATGTTGCCATAAAATTTGATTTTGTGCTGTTTTCCTTTTATGGATTTATAATTTTCCAGATAAACACAAAAATCCAATTAATGTTAATCCAAAATGCAAAAATGCGTGTTTATCTATGTCAGGGGTCAGCAACCTTTTTGAAAGCAAGAGCTACTTCTTGGGTACTGATTAATGCGAAGGGCTACCAGTTTGATACACACTTAAATAAATTGCCAGAAATAGCCAATTTGCTCAATTTACCTTTAACTCTATGTTATTATTAATAATTAATGATATTTACACTTAATTGAACGGTTTAAAAGAGGAGAAAACACGAAAAAAAATGACAATCAAAATTTGAAACAGTTTATCTTCATTTTCGACTCTTTAAAATTCAAAATTCAACCGAAAAAAAGGAGAAAAACTAGCTAATTCGAATCTTTTTGAAAAAAATTAAAAAAAAATTTATGGAACATTAGTCATTTTTCCTGATTAAGATTAATTTTAGAATTTTGATGACATGTTTTAAATAGGTTAAAATCCGATCTGCATTTTGTTAGAATATATAACAAATTGGACCAAGCTATATTTCTAACAAAGACAAATCGTTATTTCTTCTAGATTTTCCAGAACAAAAATTTTAAAACAAATCCAAAAGACTTTGAAATAAGATTTAAAAATTTGATTCTACAGATTTTCTAGATTTGCCAGAATAATTTTTTTGAATTTTAATAATAATAAGTTTGAAGAAATATTTCACAAATATTCTTTGTCGAAAAAACAGAAGCTAAAATGAAGAATTAAATTAAAATGTATTTATTATTCTTTACAATAGAAAAAATTAATTTACTTGAACATTGATTTAAATTGTCAGGAAAGAAGAGGAAGGAATTTAAAAGGTAAAAAGGTATATGTGTTTAAAAATCCTAAAATCATTTTTAAGGTTGTATTTTTTCTCTAAAATTGTCTTTCTGAAAGTTATAAGAAGCAAAGTAAAAAAATTAATGAATTTATTTAAACAAGTGAAGACCAAGTCTTTAAAATATTTTCTTGGATTTTCAAATTCTATTTGAGTTTTGTCTCTCAGAATTAAAAATGTTGGGCAAAGCGAGGTGAGCTTGCTAGTAAATAAATAACATTTAAAAAATCGAGGCAGCTCACTGGTAAGTGCTGCTATTTGAGCTATTTTTAGAACAGGCCAGCAGGCTACTCATCTGGTCCTTACGGGCTACCTGGTGCCCGCGGGCACCGCTTTGGTGACCCCTGTGATGACAAATTGAACCGGAAGCAGTATTTTAGCTTTTGTCACGGCGTGGACTATGAGGCAGCTTGTTTTTCCCGTGGTGCAAGCGAACCAGACTGGACATGGCGTGAAGGTAGCTACATGATTTAATTTTAACTCCAAAGTACAAACAAAAGGGTACAAAAAAAAGTCACGCACAAGGCGGAGAACAAACTTGGCTATGAAAACAAGGACTAGCACAAAGGCAAAACTATGGACATGAAACAAAAACTATCTAACTGTTACATGAATAAACAAAAACTTTCTTGGAAAGCATGGAACTATGGCATGGATATTAGAGGTAGCATGGGTAACAGAGGTAGCATGGGTAGCATAGGTAATGTCGTCAGGCCGACTGCCTGGCAGCTACAAGCTTAAATACTAGTGACAGGTGCGTGAGTCCAAAACGGGAAACAGGTGAAAACTAATGGGTCGGCATGGTAACAAAACAAGAGTGCACAAAGAGTCCATAAACCAACGGAACATAACCAAACAAAACATGATCACAAAGACATGACAGTTTAGCATGTTTTTAGCATAACGCTAACATCTTTGTTCAGCAGGAGTCCTATTGTCGTTTAAAAAAAAAGTGTCATTAAATAGTAGTCCAACTTTTGTTTCAGAAATGAAAATAGAAAAAATGGCCCGAAATTTGTTTTTTTGATTTGCATTTAAGAATTGGAAATAGAGTGAATGTAAGGTACACGGACCAAAGGTGTTACTGTTATGCTAAAAACATGCTTAACGCTAAGGAAAAACTAAAATACTGCTTCCGGTTCAATTTGTCATCACATAGATAAACACGCATTTTTGCATTTTGGATTAACAAGAATTGGATTTTTGTGTTTACCCGGAAAAATAAAAATCCATAAAAAGGAAAACAGCACAGAATCAAATTTTATGGCAATATTTTAATGAAAATACACCCTTTGTTTTCAAATCTGCCATATATAATAAAAATCGAAAAACGGCACAATTTTTGTTTTTTGATTTGCGTTTCAGAATTGGAAATAGAATGAACGGAAGGTACACCTTTTTATTAATTTTGGCCAGAGGGGGAGCACTTCAAATTTTTACACACACTTGTTATTTCATATGTTGACATGAGGGGGAGCACTTTTAAAACCGACAGTCAATTTCAAAAATCCCTTCTTTTTGGGACCACCCTTAATTTTGATAGATGTCACCACCAGGGGTGCAAATGAGACATTATCTATTAGATGCAATGGTTTTCCGTATTGGGACCATGATTTATGTCATCACTTGTTCACACCTATAGCGGTATAGCTCGGTTGGTAGAGCGGCCGTGCCAGCAACTTTACGGTTGCAGGTTCGATCCCCGCTTCGGCCATCCTACTCACTGCCGTTGTGTCCTTGGGCAAGACACTTTACCCACCTGCTCCCAGTGCCACCCACACTGGTTTGAATATAACTTAGATATTGGGTTTCACAATGTAAAGCGCTTTGAGTCACTTGAGAAAAAGCGCTATATAAATGTAATTCACTTCACACCTCCTCATACGGAAGGTACTTTTCCTTGTTGATGTCTCAAGAAGGGTGGAAAAAACAACACACACACACACACATTCTTGTATTTGTTACCTTCTTGACATCTCCGAAAAATGCCTACCTCTTTAGGACCACCCTTTCTAGATATATAAATATTTGTATTTACAACATTAATAATATATACATACTATGCAAATATAAAAAAAGGTAAGTTTTTAGTAAATTATTATTATTTTGATTGTAATTGTTTTTTTTTACTTAACATTATTACAGTGTACAGTATTTTTCTTTTTAAATACATTTTGGACACACTTGTTATTACATATGTCGGCCAGAGGGGGAGCACTTCAAATTTTTACACACTTATTTCATATGTTGACCAGAGGGGGAAAAATTTTAAAACCTGGTCCTTGAATATTTTTTCCCCCCCAGAATATTTACTTACTCAAACTCAAGTACTTATTTGAATGACTCCCTTTTTACTTTTACTTAAGTCATATTACTCTGAAGCACTTTTTTCCCCACCAAGTACCACCTCAGAAAACACTCTGCTCTCCAAGTACCACCATAATGACCAACCATTAAAATACAGTAGCATAGTAGGCCTAAGTATTCATTAAAAACAATGTAATACTACACACAGTTTGAACAGTAACACTGTGTTTGAATATTTAAGTGATTATTTGGCGTGCCACTAGATGGAGGTACCACAGTTTGAGAATCGCTGCTCTAAAGAAACGTTACTCTTGAGTACATTTTTTTGGCTCGTCTCCCCACCTCTGCAAATCAGTTCTAAAAGGTCAATCATTAAAAAAAATATATATTTAAATCCAATTATTTCCTCCCAGATATGCAAATATGTTAACATAAAAGTCATTTTATAGATCATTAAAAAAAGCCCTCAGGGAGCGCAGATCTTTGCTAGGCTCGACCTTCAATAGTAAAGTCCTGAATCCAGACGGTGATCCTCTAAATCAGGTGTCAAAGTGGTTTTCACTGAGGGCCACATTGCAGTTATGTTTGGCCCCAGAGGGCCGCTTCTAACCGCGAATACTATTATTGCACTATTTTTTAATGCATTTTATTAGATTTAAATTTTAAAAAAATCTAAAAAATATGGTAAATTGCAATAATTTCACCTCAAAATGTAGTGTATATTACTGTAAATGGAAAAACTGTACTGCTGTTTTTATGGTAAAAGAAAAAGGCAGCTCAATTGCCAGAATTTTACTGTAAAATTTACATTAGTTTTTTTTACTGTAAATTAAAAAAACTGCATTTTTACAGTAACATTTTGGCAACTGAGCTGCCAGGTTTTTTTTTGTAGAACTGTAGATTTTTCAGTGTATTACAGTAAATGCCAAAACGGCACCACAGTTTATTACAGTAAAAAAAAGTACTGTTTTCTTTCATTTAGAGAAAAATGCTGTAAAAACGAGTTAATTTCACAATTTTACCATGAAATCTGTTGCTACTTTTACATTGCACAATTTGATGGATAACTTGCTTTGAAATCATTATTATTAGTATTTATCTGTTTAAAAAATGGTTTGAATGTTTGATAATATATTTAATTTTACATTGCACAGTATTTATCTGTTTAAAAAATGGTTTGAATGTTTGATAATATATTTTTGCACAATTAGACAATATTTAAGTTAACCATGGAGTACATATTTTTATGCATTTTATTAGATTTAAATGAATAAAAAAATTAAAAAATATGGTAAATGGCAATAATTTCACCTCAAAATGTAGTGTATATTACTGTAAATGGAAAAACCGCCACTGCTGTTTTTATGGTAAAAGAAAAAGGCAGCTCAATTGCCAGAATTTTACTGTAAAATTTACATTAGTTTTTTTTACTGTAAATAAAAAAATGCATTTTTACAGTAACATTTTGGCACCTGAGCTGCCAGGGGTTTTTTTTGTATAACTGTAGATTTTTCGGTGTATTACAGTAAATGCCAAAACAGCACCACAGTTTATTACAGTAAAAAAAAGTACTGTTTTTTTTCATTTAGAGAAAAATGCTGTAAAAACCACAGTAAATTTCACAATTTTACCATGAAATCTATTGCTAATTTTACATTGCACAATTTGATGGTTAACTTGCTTTGAAATCATTATTATTAGTATTTATCTGTTTAAAAAATGGTTTGAATGTTTGATAATATATTTTTGCACAATTAGACAATATTTAAGTTAACATAATTTGCGATTACATGGAGTACATTTTTTTTAATGCATTTTATTAGATTTAAATACATTTAAAAAAATTAAAAAATATGGTAAATGGCAATAATTTCACCTCAAAATGTAGTGTATATTACTGTAAATGGAAAAACTCCACTGCTGTTTTTATGGTAAAAGAAAAAGGCAGCTCAGTTGCCAGAATCTTACTGTAAAATTTACATTAGTTTTTTTTACTGTAAATTTAAAAAAAGCATTTTTACAGTAGCATTTTGGCACCTGAGCTGCCAGGTTTTTTTTGTAGAACTGTAGATTTTTCAGTGTATTACAGTAAATGCCAAAACAGCACCACAGTTTATTACAGTAAAAAAAAGTACGGTTTTCTTTCATTTAGAGAATAATGCTGTAAAAAACAGTCAATTTCACAATTTTACCATGAAATCTATTGCTACTTTTACATTGCACAATTTGATGGATAACTTGCTTTGAAATCATTATTATTAGTATTTATCTGTTTAAAAAATGGTTTGAATATTTGATAATATATTTTTGCACAATTAGACAATATTTAAGTTAACATAATTTGCGATTACATGGAGTACATATTTTTTTATGCATTTTATTAGATTTAAATAAATAAAAAATAAATAAAAATATGGTAAATGGCAATAATTTCACCTCAAAATGTAGTGTATATTACTGTAAATGGAAAAACTCCACTGCTGTTTTTTATGGTAAAATAAAAAGGCAGCTCAGTTGCCAGAATTTTACTGTAAAATTTACATTATTTTTTTTACTGTAAATAATAAAACTGCATTTTGACAGTAAAATTTTGGCAACTGAGTTGCCAGTTTTTTTTTGTAGAACTGTAGATTTTTCAGTGTATATGAAAAATGAGAAAAATGCTGTAAAAACCACAGTAAATTTCACAATTTTACCATGAAATCTATTGCTACTTTTACATTGCACACTTTGATGGGTAACTTGCTTTGAAATCATTATTATTAGTATTTATCTGTTTAAAAAATGGTTTGAATGTTTGATAATATATTTTTGCACAATTAGACAATATTTAAGTTAACAATTTGCGATTACATGGAGTACATTTTATTAGATTTAAATAAATTTAAAAAAATATGGTAAATGGCAATAATTTCACCTCAAAATGTAGTGTATATTACTGTAAATGGAAAAACTCCACTGCTGTTTTTATGGTAAAAGAAAAAGGCAGCTCAATTGCCAGAATCTTACTGTAAAATTTACATTAGTTTTTTTTACTGTAAATAAAAAGAACTGCATTTTTACAGTAGCATTTTGGTACCTGAGCTGCCAGGTTTTTTTTTGTAGAACTGTAGATTTTTCAGTGTATTACAGTAAATGCCAAAACGGCACCACAGTTTATTACAGTAAAAAAAAAAGTTTTTTTTTTTTCATTTAGAGAAAAATGCTGTAAAAACCACAGTAAATTTCACAATTTTACCATGAAATCTATTGCTACTTTTACATTGCACAATTTGATGGATAACTTGCTTTGAAATCATTATTATTAGTATTTATCTGTTTAAAAAATGGTTTGAATGTTTGATAATATATTTTTGCACAATTAGACAATATTTAAGTTAACATAATTTGCGATTACATGGAGTACTTTTTTTTTTTCTCCCAAAATCGAAGGAAATAATACATTTAGTAAGAAACGTTGCCGTACTTTGATACATATTATTTCCAGGCTTTCGAGGGCCAAATCAAATGAACTGGCGGGACCTTGAGTTTGACATCTGTGCTCTAAATGTAGGAGCGTGTTCCTTTTCCCATTTCGGACATTTTCTGAATGTCTCGTCAAAATCCCGCCCATAACTTTTTGATGTATGGAAAACTGGAATGGAACAAAGCGTGTTCTCATGTAGCATCTTTGTGTCTGTGGGGCCGCTAACATGCACACACTCCTACAAGAAGTGGGGCGTGCAAAAACCGAGGCGCAGCGGTACCGTGTTGTGTGGCATATTGCAGTCCGCCACACCTCTCAGCAGTCGCACGTCATTTCTGATTGATTTGCACTTTGTAGTCGATGAAGTGATTAAAGAAGCTGGTGACGGTTTGCAGCTCTGAACCCTTACTGGGACACCGACATGAACTTCCGCCTCAGCATCCCCGACCTGTGCCTGGTCCGCTTCTCCGTCCGAGACCAGACCGGTTTCCTGTCCAGCGACTTTGTGGGCCAGTACACGCTGCCATTCTTCAGCATGAAGAAAGGTGAGCCCGGGACACAAAGGTTGGGTATTGTTTGGATTTGGACCATTCCACTGACACTTGCCAATGATTCTCCATTCCCATTCTACAAAATGTACCAACAGTTTGGTCAAGCAGGATATTAAATATCAATCATTGGAGCTCGAATATAAATGTTATAAAGTACAGTTGCACAAAAGTTTCACATTATTTTTAATAACCTCATTAAACGCATTTACACACACGCTGTTTATGTGTTGGCCATAGAGATGTTCCGAAATTGGCCGATACCGTTAATTATTTTAAGTACCGTATTTTCCAGACCATAGGGCGCACCGGATTATAAGGCGCACTGCCGATGTGCGCTATTTTTGATGAAAAGATAGAGAAAAAGAAGCTTATCGACTACGGACTACAATAGCGGACGCGCACACATTTTCAGGATTTATGCAGATCCCAAATACAGATCAGCAGGTACCAGAAGGTAAGAAAAGTTGCTTAAATATTTTTATGGATTTTTTTTCTTAAACGCTGTGTGTAATGTTCTATATTCTCAATGGAACTTATAAAATGTTGGTGTTGTTCACTTGAGTCATATTGCAGTCTACACGTATCTCTTATGTGTGACTGCCATCTACTGGTCACACTCATCATTACACCATGTACCAAATAAAATAGCTTTGGAGGTGGGTAAGCTCAACCAGAGTTATTCCGTACATTAGGCTCACCGGGTTATAAGGCGCACTGCAGATGCACGCAATTTTTCAGGATTTATGCAGATCCCAAATACAGATCAGCAGGTACCAGAAGGTAAGAAAAGTTGCTTTTGCATAATATTGCGAAACAAAACCCCAGATAATGTCTTACCTTATACACACACCATAATAATACTGGTATGTTGAAGCACAGTACCATCCATCAAGCGGTGCGGCTTCATAGCTTACCAAAGTCCTACTAAAACATTTTGATAGATTTTTGAGCTCCATGTGTGATGTTCTATATTCTCAATGAAACATACAATATTTTGGTGTTGTTTACTTGAGTCATATTGCAGTCTACACGTATCTCTTATGTGTGACTGCCATCTACTGGTCACACTCATCATTACACCATGTACCAAATAAAATAGCTTTGGAGGTGGGTAAGCTCAACCAGAATTATTCCGTACATTAGGCTCACCGGGTTATAAGGCGCACTGCCGATGCGCGCAATTTTTCAGGATTTATGCAGATCCCAAATACAGATCAGCAGGTACCAGAAGGTAAGAAAAGTTGCTTTTGCATAATATTGTGAAACAAAACCCCAGATAATGTTTTACCTTATACACACACCATAATAATACTGGTATGTTGAAGCACAGTACAATCCATCAAGCGGTGCGGCTTCATAGCTTACCAAAGTCCTACTAAAACATTTTGATGGATTTTTGAGCTCCATGTGTGATGTTCTATATTCTCAATGGAACATATATAATGTTGGTGTTATTTACTTGAGTCATATTGCAGTCTACACGTATCTCTTATGTGCGACTGCCATCTACTGGTCACACTCATCATTACAGCATGTACCAAATAATATAGCTTTGAGGTGGGTAAGCTCAACCAGAATTATTCCGTACATTAGGCTCACCGGGTTATAAGGCGCACTGCCGATGCGCGCAATTTTTCAGGATTTATGCAGATCCCAAATACAGATCAGCAGGTTCCAGAAGGTAAGAAAAGTTGCTTTTGCATAATATTGCGAAACAAAACCCCAGATAATGTCTTACCTTATACACACACCATAATAATACTGGTATGTTGAAGCACAGTACAATCCATCAAGCGGTGCGGCTTCATAGCTTACCAAAGTCCTACTAAAACATTTTGATGGATTTTTGAGCTCCATGTGTGATGTTCTATATTCTCAATGGAACATATATAATGTTGGTGTTATTTACTTGAGTCATATTGCAGTCTACACGTATCTCTTATGTGCGACTGCCATCTACTGGTCACACTCATCATTACAGCATGTACCAAATAATATAGCTTTGAGGTGGGTAAGCTCAACCAGAATTATTCCGTACATTAGGCTCACCGGGTTATAAGGTACACTGACAAGTTGAGAAAAAAAAAAAGATTTTAAGTGCGCCTTATAGTCCGGGAAATACGGTATTTATGTTGAGTGCTACTGAGTGTAACAAAATCTACACAATATTTAAAATAGTTCCTAGTTCTCTTTTATTACATACAATTGTTAGGTCAAAACAAAGACAAAAGTGTAGCACATAGTAACTAAACAAAAGCAAAAGCTACTATTAACCGTATTTTTCGGACTATAAAGCGCACTTAAAATCCTTTCGTTTTCTCAAAACTCGTCAGTGCACCTTATAACCCGGTGCGCCTAATGTACAGAATATTTTTGGTTGTGCTTACCGACGTCAAAGCTAAATTATTTGGTACATGGTGTAATATAAGTGTGACCAGTAGATGGCAGTCACACATAAGAGATACGTGTAGACTGCAATATGATGCCAGAAACAACACCAAAACTTTATATGTTCCATTGAAAATATAGAACATTACACACGGCGCTCAAAAATCTATCAAAATGTTTTAGTAGGACTTTGGTAAGCTATGAAGCCGCACCGCTTGATGTATTGTACTGTGCTTCAACATACCAGTATTATTATGGTGTGTGTATAAGGTAAGACATTATCTGGCGTTTTGTTTCGCAATTGTCATGAAGTGGTGGTGACGAACCCCAAGATGCAGAGATGGCAGGCTTGGTACAAGAAAACATGGTTTTAATGTTCAAAAAAAGAAAGGAAAACACGAACCAGGAAACAGCAACCAGGGACAGGAGTCAGGAGTCAGGATCCAGGGAATAGCTCACAGCAGTCAAGAAACCGGCAGTCCACAGCAAACAATACCCCAGCACTGACTGGAGGGCAAGGCAGCCCACTGATTGACACCAGGTGTGGCCAGGTGCCAATCAGTCGCAGCTGAGGGGAACAGCGCTAAGGGAGGCAAGCAGGAAACTGAACAAAAATAAGAGCACTGACAGGAAATAAAACACAGAGGGAAAACTAAAACAACCAAAACTGTCAGTGACAAACCTGACAGCAATATTATGCAAAAGCAACTTTTCTTACCTTCTGGTACCTGCTGGTATTTTTAATTTTTTTTTTAATTTTTTTTTTTTTTTTACATAAATAAATACAATCATGTGTGCTTACGGACTGTATCCCTGCAGACTGTATTGATCTATATTGATATATAATGTATATATTGTGTTTTTTATGTTGATTTCATTAAAAAAAAAAAAAAAAAAAAAAAAATTATATTTCTTGTGCGGCCCGGTACCAATCGGTCCACAGACCGGTATCGGGCCGCGGCCCAGTGGTTGGGGACCACTGCTTTAATGCACCTCCTAATCCGGTGCACCCTATGGTCCGGAAAATACGGTACTAATGTTCACCTTTTTTGCCCTCCAAGTCCTCTTGTGTCCAGGGATGTATTCCCTCAGTTTGTAAACATGAAAAAAAGATAGTGTGCAAATAAAAAGATGGATCCAATCACTTCCCAGCAGGCAACTTGCAACTTGTTGAATTTGGTTGTTTTGTCTCCTCTTGTGGCAAATATTGATCTTTTTTTATTTCATTTAGCCATTTTCTATGCTTGAAAATGCTTGATTTAGATCAGGGGTCAGCAACCTTTTTGAAACCAAGAGCTACTTCTTGGGTACTGATTAATGTGAAGGGCTACCAGTTTGATACACACTTAAATAAATTGCCAGAAATAGCCAATTTGCTCAATTTACCTTTAACTCTGTGTTATTATTAATAATTAATGATATTTACACTTAATTGAACGGTTTAAAAGAGGAGAAAACACGAAAAAAATGACAATTAAATTTTGAAACATAGTTTATCTTCAATTTCGACTCTTTAAAATTCAAAATTCAACCGAAAAAAAGAAGAGAAAAACTAGCTAATTCGAATCTTTTTGAAAAAATTTAAAAAATAATTTATGGAACATCATTAGTAATTTTTCCTGATTAAGATTCATTTTAGAATTTTGATGACATGTTTTAAATAGGTTAAAATCCAATCTGCACTTTGTTAGAATATATAACAAATTGGACCAAGCTATATTTCTAACAAAGACAAATAATTATTTCTTCTAGATTTTCCAGAACAAAAATTTTAAAAGAAATTCAAAAGATTTTGAAATAAGATTTAAATTTGATTCTACAGATTTTCT